>NC_139222.1:171162262-171442262 GCF_055691185.1 Crinia signifera | reverse complement strand
ATATATATATATATATATCTCCATACATACATACATACATACATACACGCACATAAATATACATATTGTTTTATTATTCGAAGGGTCCAGCGATCGATTTAATCTGTATCTGGCACAATATTACAAATTGCCTGATACCTTTGTGATAAATCCTTTTGGTAATGACCTTGGACAGCACTGGCGGACACTTGCTGTTTACTGTACAATGTACTGTAGTGTGGTCCCCAAGACGCCCCTACACATATTCCCATAATTTCTGTTTTTCCATTTACTCATCACCTATATATATATATATATATATATATATATATATATATATATATATATATATATATATATATATCCAAAGTTACATTACTCATTTCCCTTAAGCAGGCGGGGGCTGTGTTGGACGGAAGGTCATACACCTATAGCATTTACAATACGGCACAAAGCATCACTGAGTGTCACATTTCATTTTAAATGCTGTTTTCTGCAGAGAGCTGCTTCCATCCCCTATTAGAAATATCTCCGTTCCTTCCATTTCTCCATCACAGAATCTCTTTGTCTTCCTCTCTGCCTGATAAGCCTCCCATCCCCCATGCCTCCATCTCTCTCTCCTCTCTGCCAAGGACGGCAGTGTAATGGATGCTGCGTGTAACTCAGCTGCACCCCTCCCATTCACCGCAAATATGAATACTATAAGGATGATTATTCTTAATGATAGCAAAGCAAATTAATTCACCAATGCCCATATAAGGTAATGCTGGAGAAAGATGGCGTTGCTTTTGTTGTTCCTCTCTATCCAGACCAGTATATGGAAACGTTCCTTAGTATAAAATAAACCTTCTACAGATTCTCCTATCTGGCTGTGGTCACTTTGCTCACTGCATGGATATCATGTACTGAAATTCATTTTAATGATATTTTTTTCTAAATAATTGTAATATGATATAATCTCCGAGTTATCAGTGACACATCTGTGTATTATTGTGACTCATTTGTGGCTAATGCTTACTGATTACATTTGTTACCACCAATTTAGCTTTTTGCTTCTGTCAGTAAATATATGGATAACTGCAAGCCAGCACTTGCTCCAGAGACTAACATGGTGTGCAAATCTACATATTGCAGACAGATGAGAATTATGCAAGAAGGCTAAATAAATCTGTAACATTCTATTTGATTCTAAATAAAATAAATCAGTGATAAGAGACAATACTGAATAAAGTTTCAACACAATTATGTTTTTCTTCAGATATTTCCCAAATGTCAGCACAGGGTCTGAAAGATCTCTTTTACCTGAAAAATACCATCACCACCAATTATTATAATTAGCTAAGCTTATTGCTCAGTCATATACCTCCACTCTGTGGAAATTAACCACAGTGGTAATCCTTGAACCTCATTGTAGGTGTTTTTCACTATTATTCTGTATAATTTACTAATTATTACTATATTTGCTGTAATTATACTGCTTAGGGGGATCCCTTTCCTGTATTACCAGGGTCCTAGCCCTTACATAATACAACTCTGCCTATACCTTATATATTTAGCTCTCCCCATAAATCTTTTTCTCCCAGACTTTAGGGAAAACAGAAGACAGCACTTTGTTATTCTATTATCTCATAAAACAGAATATATGCTCTGTGTTCCCTACTGTCTGACACTGCTGAGCACTGTGGCGCCTAAGAAATCAATGACAATATTAATATTAATAAACAGAATCTGGCCTTCAATGAGTTAAAAAAAATCTATAAATTAAAGTTCAATCTAGGCATCATGGCACTTAGCATAACCCACATACCCCACATTCACAGGTTACAATATCTACTCTACAGTGCTACCCCACAGATAGTATCAGATATGAGCAGGTCTGTATATAACTAATCCCCTTAGCTGTGTGTCTGGGGTAGTGCCAGTAACATTCACAGGTTACAATATCTACTATACAGTGCTACCCCACAGATAGTATCAGATATGAGCAGGTCTGTATATAACTAATCACCTTAGCTGTGTGTCTGGGGTAGTGCCAGTAACATTCACAGGTTACAATATCTACTCTACAGTGCTACCCTACAGATAGTATCAGATATGAGCAGGTCTGTATATAACTAATCACCTTAGCTGTTTGTCTGGGGTAGTGACAGTAACATTCACAGGTTACAATATCTACTATACAGTGCTACCCCACAGATAGTATCAGATATGAGCAGGTCTGTATATAACTAATCACCTTAGCTGTGTGTCTGGGGTAGTGACGTTAACATTCACAGGTTACAATATCTACTCTACAGTGCTGTTTGATTTGCTGGTCATATTTAAAATAATAAGTAAAGAATAATCCTATATATATATATATATATATATATATATATATATATATATATATATATATATATATATATAGATCGTTCTGTTGATCTATCTTTGACATCTCACTGTAAGGTAACAGACACATGGTATATACATATGCTATTCCCATGTACTATACTGTGGATTGTAAGCTTGCGAGCAGGGCCCTCCTACCTCAATGTCGGTTTGTTTCTACACAGTTTGTTTAATCACTGTTGTTTCCAATTGCAAAGTGCAACAGAATATGCTGCGTTATATAAGAAACTGTAAACAAATAAGTAATACCGTGAGTGTATACAAATGTATTATTGTAGCTGTCACCCTATCTAGTAACTGATCAAATCTTCATCACATCAACTGACAATTTAGGTGGAAAAAGGGAAGACAGTCCATGTGATACATATTTATCACATATACATATACATAGACATAGACAAAGAGAGAGAGAGAGAGAGAGAGAGAGAGAGAGAGAGAGAGAGAGAGAGAGAGAGAGAGGTTTAGAAAAAAAACAACACATCACTGTTCTTTTTTATTATTTTCTTGTTGATTCCATGATTGAAGTACATTTCCTATACACCTTTGGCTTCCTGTGTTCAAAGCTATTGAACAAAAAATCTCTGTAATCCTATAATGGCTGTCAGCAAACATTGTACAGTACTTATAGCTTATATGCAATTTTAAATGTTTAACATTTGTGAAGTTGTAGTAACATTTAGATATACATCTGTGATTCATACTTGATTAACTTCAATTTCAGATCTATTGCAGTCTTGGCTAAATAGTAAATCAGGGCTGGCCAAACCGGTCCTCTAAAGCATTTTCCAGACCATCTATCTGATGCACAGGTGTAGTCATTACTAACATTTACACGTGTGCTGCATTAATTCCTAACTGACACATTCTACAGATTCACTGGTGGTCCCGATAACAGATACTATTGGTAGATCCCATGTTAGCATGTTAGGCCCCCCCCCCCCCCGTATTAAACTATCAGAAGGCAAATAAATGGTAATTGTACAATAAAGGGTGCTGCTAATAAATGAAAACTTTTAGTAAACCAACTGGCCTTTTTTCGAGAAAAATGTTCTTTTAAATTCCAGATTTAACAGAAGCAAAATTACTCAAATTACTTATCTTGTTAATGAGAAAGTCATACCTGCATGGATAAATGAATAATCAGTGTAGTGTGTCCTGCTGTACTTCTCCTAGTTTTAAAATATAACTTTTAATATAAGAATTAAATATTTAACATCCAGATGGATATAAATCCAACAGCGGCCCACACAAAAATCCCCTTGTACTTGTCTTATGAGTTTAAAGTCCCCAATACACTACGCGACTTCTCTGAGGGGGGAAGTAGCATGCAATGCCCCATAAACGTATCCTTTTGAATATGATATATCGTATGTGTTCCCATTCACTGCTGCCGCGAGGCTGTTCGGATCGGAGAACTAAAGTGCAGCACGTCAAATTGCACGGGACCATGCATCGGATCGGATCTAATGTCAAAGACATGTGATTTGGACACTTTTCATCTTATTTCTCGGCCCAATCCGGTGGAATTGGGTAAAAAAGTGACCAAATCACACTAGCGTATGACCAGATTTATAGTCTGGAAGTCATATCGGGTGCTGTGTAAGTACAAGTTGAGTACACATAAGTCTTGCAAACCTACTGTTACTGAGGCCTGTTTATAATTTTGAGCCACATCAATTGCGGGTCCCAGAGGCCTGCTGTAAAATATGTGCTGACAATAATGCAGCGTCAGCAGCCATCACTACCCTCCTCCAGCTACAACTAGTAACTGTAATCAGTGCTTCTGCCTGGGATTAATAATAAAGCTCAACTGCCCTGCTATCCTCTAGCAAATCATGCTGCTACAAATCACTATGGGAGTTTTGGAAATACATGTTTCAGGATGCGCTGACTGCCCAGTTAATTTGGCACATACAGTTTAAAAAGCATGATATAATGGCATACTGCCCCCTGAGATCTTATGTGCTTGTGAGCATACCCAAGTAGCTAATAGGTGCCAACAGTGCCACAATTACAAGCCTTGGCACCCCTAGCAGCAGAATCTGCCACCTCTGATTATGTTATCAATGTCCATGTTCTCCATCACCTTTTGCACAATGAAGGTCTGGCAAGAGCCTCTTCACTAGATACCCTACCGCTACTGTAGAGCTGCCCATAGTTAACTTAGGATACTGCAGGCAATAGAGTATACTGTGTATGCGCAGGTCTCTAGGAACGTGACACCCATGCTACTGTATGTTATTAGAGACTGTGGGAACTGACTTTTATTTGCAAGCGGGTCGAAGAAGGGTCAGGCGGCTGATGTCCTCTGACGTCAGTCTCCCGGTAGACATTATTCCATTCTCGTACCCATGGAAATGCCCAGCGTTTTCATGGGGAAGCCCATAAAATGCTGGTCGCTCCCATGGGCGATCCCCATCCCGCCATCGTCCGCCCCGGCATGCGAATGGACTATGCAAATAACTGAAGCCATTCGTAAAAGGAGACCTGCAGATGCACATAATATATTATGTGTCAGAAACCATGGTGCGCATTCGCATCTGCGCACACGCAGGACCGGTGCTAGCCATCTCAGCACCCTAGGCAATTCTTCTAAATCACCGCTACCCACGCTGGTCCCAGGTGGGGCCCACGCCACATGGGCACCACCAGGTGTGCACAGGTACTTCCTGGACTTAATTGCTGCTGCGGCTTGCAGCCAATCACAGGCCAGCAGGGGGATATAGCTGAGGCCTCTGGCCCATTACCCCTGCCTTGAACAACTTGTCTGATTCATGTGTATATCCCATCCACAGCGTTCCAAGGCTCCAGGATATCTCTGTGGATATCCTGTGTAAAACCTTGTGCAATCTGCTGCTGTCATCTGCTGCTGATATTAAAGCTCCCTGGCTCTCCTCTCCTGCCAGATTACCTTCCTCGCTGTCTACCATCTTCAGCTCCCAAGGGAAGAGGATAGAGCACTATCGCATCCCTCAGCAGAGTTTGCTACTGCCCATAAAAGGGCCATACCATCTGTGACTCCCGTCGACACAGGTGTCAAATCTGCAGTTCCTGTATTCCCAGTGTCGGTTCCTAAGCCATCAACTCCCATGTTGACTCCCAGGTCGTCAACGGCCGTGCCGGCTCCCAGGCCGTCAACTCCTGTGTCGACTTCCAGATTGTCAACAAGCTCCTGTCCACTCCCGGGTCGTCAAGACCCCTCCAGCTCCCAGGCCATCGACTTCCCTCTGGCTCCCAGGCTGTCTACAGTACCATGTCGACTCCCATGTCGACAACACTCCCTCCGGCTCCCAGGTCGTTTACAGTACCGTGTCAACTCCCAGGTCGTCAACACTCTCTCCGGCTCCCAGGCCGTCAACACTCTATTCCGGCTCTCAGGCTGTCAATCCTCCGAGTCGGCTTCCAGGGGGTCGACTACTCATCGGCCTCCCAGGCACCGCAGTCCAAGGTTCCACGCTCCAAGTTCCAAGCTCACTGCCACTAGTCACTTTCCATCTCCTGTGACTGGCTAGTTAGCTGTAGGGAACTCAGGTCAGAGGGCCGTGACCTCGACCACCGAATGCAGCAGAGTCCGAACCTCCTTGCGGGGGTCCCTGGTGAAAACCGTCAGTGGTGTTACACTCCGCGCCTCTGATGAGAGTCTCGTCAACTCCCCCGACCTAGCTGTGCCTGCAGTGTCAGTGTTATTCCTATGAACTGTCCTTGCCTAAAGACTCCCATGTTCCAGTTCCCAGCATCCACCACTGGCCCACTGCTGCCACAGCCGGGAACACCAGAGACCCGAGCCCTGACACCATGCTCATGCGCGGTCCCCCAAACATCGGAACAAGGCCGAATTTGCCCCATTCCGAGAGAATCAGAATGAACGCCTTTATGCAAAGCAGTGGTGACAGAGGCAGAACTCTGGGAGACATTGGAGTCACCTGCCGCCTATCTATCTATCTATCTATCTATCTATCTATCTATCTATCTATCTGAACAGAAGTATATATTTTATATAAGGTTATATAGGGTTGTATGTGGGGGGGGGGGCACCAATATATATCTTGCCTCTGGGCAACTGGAACGAACTTATGCCACTGAGTGGTGATACTGCTCCTCTCAACTGGAAATATATATATATATATATATATATATATATAGAGAGAGAGAGAGAGAGAGAGAGAGAGAGAGAGAGAGAGAGAGAGAGAGAGAGAGAGAGCCGGTAGATGTGGCACATCTACCGGCTCTATACCTATCTTCTATGCTGGCACCAGCTGAAGTTACCTGCGTTATTTGGAGTGCCTGACCCCCTACCTGTTATATATATATATATATATATATATATATATATATATATATATATATATATATATACATATACAGAGGAGTCCGGTCAATTGGTCAATTTGCACATACGGATAGTGCGGCAGCAGCTGAGGACTCCAAGCCGGGACCAAGACAGATCAGTAGACGATCACAGTGTCAACACGTCATCAAGGACCGTCCCAACGCGTTTCGTCATCGAATGACTTCGTCAGGAGTTGCTGCATATTCCTTTTAGAAGTGTATATATGTTATAATATCTGTTATTGCGACGCCTCCTGATGAAGTAATTCGATGATTGGGGCGGTCCTTGATGACGTGTTGACACTGTGATCGTCTACTGATCTGTCTTGGTCCAGGCTTGGAGTCCTCAGCTGCTGCCGCACTATCCGTATCGGCGTGTGGATGCCTGACCTGCTTCTCCGGGATAATATACCTTTGCATACCTGCTGTTTTAAACCTTACATGTATGTGACTATATTATTACAGTAAAACTACTCTTTACGTTTATAATCACATCGTGCACTTTCTGTTTTTTTTTCTTCTGCATATATATATATATATATATATATATATATCTCATTTAGAAGTTTCAAATATATGAATACACATATTATATGTTGTAAGTTTCAGTTCCATTGTAGGAGTTAAATGCTAATAAAAGTTTGTTTGCACATACTGAACCAACTGGTTCTTTTCGGTATAATGTTCACAAATTACACACAGATCACAATGTATATGTTTATACTGTAATGTATGGGTGCTGAATACATACAAGAAAAGCTAATCCTGACATAGACACCTAATACCCACCTTTTGAAAAACCCTAAATATTAACTTTCATGGAAAATACATGTATGAAATTGATCTACAGACTGCATTAATGCACACAATTTTAACTCCTAATAACCACAGCTTTTCCTCAATAAATGATAGCATCAGTTTAGATGCAGAAGTCCAAAAATCATGAATGGTCAACTTTCAAACTTCTGCGAATGCGCAGTGGCCGCATCATATGTGTGCAAACTTTCAAAGTGCAATTGCATCCCGCGCAATTGCATTATGATTAACAGAGGTGGGCATCGGGGAATGGCAACACAGCGTTTTGGGGGGAGTGGTCTGGACAATGCAGGCGTGTTCGTACCATGTTTGGGGCAGCTGCATGATGTCAAACACAGCTACTGCAAAGTAAAAGATGGTGGTGGTGTGTCTGCATACACAGCAATGCTGCAAATATAGGGGTCTACCCTTATTTTCTGGTTTTCCGATGGGATCGCTATTGAATTGCATCTATTGGAGGTGTCTATTAAAAGCAGACACATTTTGGGGAAGTAGTGATCTGACCTGCGTCCTAGGATGCAGAATCGGATCACTACTACACCATCAGGCCGCCCGTCACAGAGGCCAGGAAATCTCCCTCCAACGACAAAGATCTGTGGCCTCTTCCCTCCCCCTAGAAAGGGCCACCAAACTTCCATGTTCAGTGCCCGTTCCCTGTCTGTGAAACGGTATCAGACTGTCAATTACTGCCAGTCTGATGCTGGACTGTCTGCTACTTTGCAGGACTTATTTGCGCACATAGTAAGTAAGTAAGTTTAATTTATATAGCGCACTTTCTCCAACAGGACTCAAGCCGCTTTACAGACATTAAAAAACAATGCACATAATACAGAGGATGTTGGTGGTACAGTAACAGATAAGTCACAGACAAAATAAACCCTTGAGCACACAGTAAGCATAATGCAGGAGTGGTGCAGCATTTTGGATAATAACTTCATGGGTTGTGTACTCCACCATGACAAGGTACCAGGTGTGGCAGCCATTTTAGGCGCTCTGCGTAGGATTACCCTGGGTGGAATAGATTACCCCTAAAAAAAATTACCCAAAATGGATGATTTCAATGTATACTCAGGTCCATGTATTTTTCATCCCATCCACATGTGCACCAAATGAGGCAGCCATGGTGGGCGCACTACGAAGGTTGAACTGTAGGAGGCGAGCCATATAAGGACCCAATGCATATATTGGAAAGCAAATACTTGTGTAGTAGTATGATAAACCCTACACTGAAACATCCACGTGACCCACATCCTGCCCGCAGAGGAACCATCTGAGGCAACCATCTGGGTGCACTGCATAGGTCAGTGCTGGCAGCGTGTGCAATCTGCGGAGGTACACATTACAGGAATAGCACATGGTGGGGTAGATGTATTCTTTTCCCTCCCCTGGGGGGGGGGGGGGGAGACATGAACACGCCTTTGTAGGGGACTGACACCTTTACAAGGCACTGATGGGGGAAGTGTTGCTACATAGGCTGGCCCTGGTGCTTCCCCTCACAGCTCCATGCTCACCATGAAGGTGTAGAGCTGGGGGTAGTCCTGGTGTTCTCAGTCGCAGTGGTGGTGGGCCTGGTCCAAGTGTTCTCATGGCAAAGGTGAGTTGAGGCCACATGATGTTCCTGAGTTTTGGGGGTTTTATGCAGACCTTCAGAAGTAATGTTGGTGTCTAACGTTGGAAGATAAAGGATGGCTGAGATTTTTACACAGTGAATGCAGTTAGGCTATAGGGGAGGCAAATGTACATGCAATGTACCAATAAAAGGTACTTTGCACATCCTGTTGCATATCCCCTATATGTCGATATACAACCTTGGACTAAACATGGAACAAAATAATCTTAGGGCACAGAGTCACCACCGAATGTTTTCCCTAGCTATCATGCCGATAACTCTTTTAATGCCACATTTGACTTTAAATGATTTTATTTGTAATTTACTTGCTGTGTTCAAATGTCTGCAGTGTCAACAGATAAAAGCTTCCTTGGACATAGTGAGTGACTAAAGTGATGAGTTAAATGATATCGTCAGTGCTTAGATATCACATTTGTTTCCATCCCATTGCATGAACCAGAGTTTCGCTTCAGTCGAGTTTGAACACGGCTTGGACTTGCTAGAATTTCAATCACCAGCTGTTATGCTTAATGGAAATGTCAGATCCTTATTTTATTATTTATTTTACTAATTTCTTACATAAAAAAAATCTAAGTTTTAGTAAACAAGATGTAAAGCTGTAATTTTCGGCATACCCAGTTTTTCCTATTTCACCGCAATTTCATCTAATGCTAGGTACACACTGGCCAATATACTGAATTTTCAATTTATCCTTGGTCTATCAGCCAGTGTATACCAGCAATATGAATAACGTTGTTCACAGACATATTTCTTTGGCTGTGAGGCACAGCCAATGGGCATTATAGCTAAAGATATATTGGCGCATCATGATGTGTGTACTGGCGAACCGTTGACCATCCGTACACTCGCTGCAATAACCATCAGTGATTGACAGTACAACTGGGTGGATGCAAGTAAATGCCCACCCAGTTGTGACATCAGTCACGGCTGATTTGGTAGTGTTTATACAGAACACACCGCCCAATCCCTCTGCAGATATATATTTGTAGGTGTGTATCCAGGCTCAGAGTTATGCCTGTTGATGTATACGCTCACTATGGAGCACAAGCATTAATAAATATCACAGGATTTGTCTGAAAAGAGGAAAAGGGTGTGACTTTGCAGCAGTCCCTATGTTTTTTTAAGTCTAAAGACCTCTTATCTACTGATAATGAAAATTAGATGTAAATGGGATGTATGCATCTCAGTTATTTTTGCTTTTACTTATTATTTCTTTTTCTCCATAAAGTAGCAATATTTTGTATATTTGGGTTTTTCGTTTTGAGCAAGAAATAATATACTGTATTCTTCCTAGCTGGGATATGAGGCATTGCCCAGGTTGAAGAGTGGACTTTGAAGTACATGACCTTTTTTACATTGTCCACACCTATAACTCCATCCATTGATACCGAAAAGGACTCCACTGTTTGTGCTAACATTTTAGCCATGAAAATCACCTATCTAGCCATTTCTATAGAGCATTTAGACACTTACCTCAACACTGAGATATAAACAATGTTGTTTGTTTTTCCATTAGAAGCAAGAATTTAAAGGTCGTTGTAAGCCCCCACTCTTAAACTTGATACATACAACTGCCCATGGGAAAATCAAGGAGTGTGCAGGTCAATACCTGATAACTTTAAAGATTGACCTTGGTCCATATTGATGGTCATTGCAAAAGAGAGCTGGATTGGAAAATACAATCTTTTGAATTGAAATGCCATGTCTGCTGGTATGAGAGGGATGTGTTACGAACCGCCTCCAGCGGGTCTGTTTAACTCTGCAGTCACTATGTTCTGTGTGGTTTTGTATTGGTTCACCTCCGGGGTTTGTTGATCCACCTTGCCTGGTTTTTTTATGCATACCCTGGTCTTTGGGTGTGGCTGCATGCTAGGCCACTTGCTATTTAGACCCTGCTGGCTATAGTTATTTGTGTATCCTGGTCACTCCTGTTATATTCCTTAGTTTTCCTGTTATACTGATAGTATTATGCTGGTTCCTGATTTTTCCTATTTATCTCGAGATTCTCAGAGTTCTAGCTACTACCTTCAGAGAGTACTCTGAAGTTCAGTGTACTCCAGCCTGTGTCTGAGGATTCCTGCAGCTTACCTGCCATGTGTTCGGTGTAATCCTGCTTGTGTCAGAGAACCATTACTTCCAGTCTGTGTCCAGCTTCTGCAGGGTTGCCGACCCTCCCGGATTCCGGGGGACCCCCACGCCACGATTGCGGCGTCTTCCCCCATACCTTTGGATTGAAATGCGTCAATCCGCGGGTCTCAGCGGAGGGGGCGGAGCTAAAATCACGTAATTTTAGCCCCACCCCCTCCAGGGAGATCCGTGAATTGGGTGTTTTTACATCCGGGGGCGGGGCTTAATGATGAAAGCTCAAGCCCCGCCCCCGAACTGCAGCTGGAAGTCTCCTCTCCGGGTTTCTCCCGAAGAGGAGACAGAAAAAGTCGGCAAACCTGAGCTTCTGTGAGTACCAGCAGCCATACATAGTGGAGGAGGTCGCACTTTTCATTACCCTCTGCTGTTGGTATTCTCACAGCGTTAGCTGAAGCCCTAGCTTTTGGCCTGAGACATGGGGCAGTTAGGGTGCAGGCTTAATTGCATGATGTCTTGTCTAGTGTATATTGTCGTTTGTCTGTCTCACGGCAGTTGCTAGAGACATTGGTTTTGTCTGGTGGATATGTTGGCAGAGCCGGCCCTAGCCTAAATTACGCCCTAGGCAAGATTTTGACTGTTGCCCCCTAGTTCCGCCTCTGACCCTGCTCCCATTTCCCAGCACCATCAACCCTCATCATAGCACTCATCATTTTGGTGCCCCTACCCGCAATATTTTAAATAGAAACAGCGCACCCATTCGGTGCGCAGCCCAAACAGGGGTGTGTTCTTTCTGGGAAGGGGCATGGCCACACAATAATACCCCCAATTCAAATTATGCCACACAGTAGTGCAACTTTATTCACATTATATCATGTGATGGTGTCCCTTATTCACGTTACATCACACTGTAGTACCACTTTACCTTATGTACATTACTCCTCATATTATTCACATTATACCCTTAGAAAAAAATCCTGAGAAAATATTGTATTTTAAGCACCTCCATGGCCACACTGCAACCCAGCACAAAGCAGTGTGTGCTGGGCAGAGGAGAAGAGCTGCAGCTGCTGCTGTCACTTAAGGGGACAGGGCCCGGGGCCCCCACTGGGCCCTTCCATCAGACTTTGGCCTGGATAATTTGTACCCCCTACCCCTTTCTCTCGGCACCCCTGATAATACCACACAGTAATGCCCCTTACACATGACACACATTATTAATGTCCTTATAACCATAATGCCCCTTACACATTATGCCAACCTTTATTAATGCCCTTCATACACATAATGACACACATAATTCCACTTACACATATGCCGAACACTATTGCACAACCAATCCACCCGCAGACAGGACTCGCACAGCCGCTAACACTGTGACCTCTGCTTGGATACAGATGTTTCCTCATACATCTTGCCTCATTAGGCCATGCAGCTCCTGGCCAGTTCTGCTAACGTTGGGTGCCTTTTTTGCTGAAAATTTGTCTTATTTGCATTGTTATGATTGTTATCATAAGGAGCTTCTGATGATTAAAATTATATGCAGCATGCCTATATTCTGTGTGCGACTGTGGCTGTACCTGCATAATGAATGCTATGTTACAGTGATTTCCATGAATACACTATTTCATATGCAGATACAGCCTCACTCACACACAGAATATATGAAAGCTGCATATCATTTTAATCAGCAGAAGCTGCTGATGCCCCTAGGCATTCCAAATGCCCTAGGCAATTGCCTAGTTGGCCTATGCCTAAGGCCGGCTCTGTATGTTGGCAAATTATCCACAGTACTTTGGTTATTTTTTGTTTGAATAATTGGGACCTATTCGCATTTGGCAGTAAGGACCGCATCTCCTAGTTCTGCCTAAGTCTGCAAGGTTGCATATTATGTTCATGTTCATGTGCAAGAGCCTAGTTTGTATTTTTGTTTGCTAGTTAGATTTCATCTTACTGGTACCCTGAATCAGTTGGGACTTTGTGCCCCTACAAAAGAACAGATGGCATCTGAGTACAGTGTATGTTGTGAGAGGCAGAAGGGAGCCCATATTAGGAGGAGATGTGGGTCCTGATATGCCACAAGGAGTATTATGGGGTTGCTTCAAGGTAGGTAGCTCTTAGTTTAGATATATTTAAGTAAGGAGCCATTGTCATGTGGCTCTTTGCTGGATAATCGTAGACCCAATTTAGGGTAAAGTAGGTGTGGGATGCGGTGCCCCTGGACTGGTTTGGCTTAGTGGGGGAGATTCTCTAAGAATCTCCGCCCCCCTTCGCCGCCCATCTCATTTATAATTATCGCATATGTTCTAACATATGCGATAATTATAGCAAAGGACAGCTCTTGCGTTAAGAGCTGTCCTTTGCGGCGAGAGTCGCCGGGTCCCAGCAGGTCCCGGCGGCTCCCCCCTCCCTCACACACCCGGCACTGCTGCTGCTGCGCCGGGCTCTCCTCCTCCCTGCACCCGGAAGAGGATCAGTGCAGGGAGGAGGTCAAAGGTCCGGGCAGCGCTGCGCTGTGCTGACCGGACACAGGTGAGGGAGGAGGGGGCGATGCGGGGCGGCGGGGGGTCGTTGCGGGGCGGCGGTGGGATGCGGTAGAAGCCCATTGGCTTCTATGGGGCATCGCCAGATTTTTCTGGCGATGCCCCCGCCGCGTTAACCCGGCGGGGGATGCTTACAGCATCCCAAAATGCGGTAAAAACCCCGATAACGGGGTTTTTACCGCATTTCTTGCATAGAGAATCTCCCCCAGTGTCTCTAGTGTGGCACACCTTTACATTCTATTAACACTTTGCACTATTTTTTTTTCACAAACACTATTTCTTTAATATTTTAATTACATATCATTTTATTTCAGTTTTTATTTATTTATTTTTCTCTCTCACTATGTATATATAGCTTTGGCTTCCTATGTTAATACCTATTAACACTACTATTTTCACTGGTGTGGTGCTCTGGGCTTTCTAGCTTGTGCTGGTTTTTGGGGCGCCGCACCCTGAACTTAGATATAGCGTTAGGGAACCCCAATATTCAGAGACGCCTTGACGACGGCTTGGGGCTTACACATAAATTTGCGCAAATATATGTAACCAATATCTCTGAATTCTATTATCATGTAGTGTTCTACACAGGGTGGAGCTAGTCTGCTCTGGAAAGACGGGTATTACTGGTGAATTCTAAGACCAGCGCAACTGCCAACTGAGTCAGGATACAGTAGTAGAGTCAGGGTCAGGCTCTGGTGCCTTTGTGGCCTCATCATCTTGGTCACAGAGGTACATTTCTGGTTTAACCCTGAGTACACCTCTGTGAATCCTAACAGTAAGGAATTAACACATACACTTCTTTACCACATCACTGTCATGATCAGTGGCGGCCTGTACCTTTTGTGGGGAGGGGGGCTGCCTCTGACCGCGATGCAGCCGGTCCCTGCAGTGAGTTCCCAGCGCCTATGCTCTGATGACAGGCGCCGGGAATGGTGCATGCGCAGTACAAACCTCTGTACTACGCATATGGCCAGCTTCTATGGGCTGCTTCGGCAGCAGCCCATAGAAGTAATTATGGTCTGGTGAAAGTCTCCTGAAAATAATAATGTGGTTCCACCCATGGGCATTAATTTGCATCTCAAGTCTGGGAGAGTTTGATCAGGTGCTTCTAATGTCACCTTTATTATCATAGATCCCATAATTAATGCGATCTACGCGGGATCATTAATGATGTTTGGAGTTAATATGGTGCTGACTGCTTTTGGAAAGCAAAAAGATAAATAAAAATAGCACAAGCCACAAATTGCAGCCCAGTATTTACTAGACAAAATAATTTATACTGCCACCTCCTGCACCCTGACAACCCCCTAACAGCAGGGGCGGATCCAGGATAAAATGACAGGGGGGGCACCATGATAAAAAAGGGTTTGGGTGGGGGAGGGGCGGTGTTAGTGGTGCCAGTGTACATGCTAAGAGAGCGGCAGGAGAGGGTGGGAATGGAATTAAAAATAGGCCCTGGCATTTAAAGTACGCAGGCCCACCATGTCGACAAAAAAGTGAAGGATGTAGTTGTGCGCGCGCCGAAGGCGCGCTCCAGAAAAGGGTGTGTGGCCACTCAACAGGGGGCGTGTCAACACCATATACAACTTCTACACATTATGTAACAAAATACTAGACCCCATTATACTTGCCCCTTACACATGATGCCAAATGGAATGAGCCAAAATTGACATAATGCCACATGGATTGAGCCAAAATTCAAATAATGCCACATGGATTGTGTCAAAATTCACATAATGCCACATGGATTGAGCCAAAATTTACATAATAACACACACGGATTGAGCCAAAATTCACATAATGCCAAATGGATTATGTCAAAATTCACATAATGCCACACGGATTGAGCCAAATGCATAAAATGCCATATGGATTGAGCCAAAATTCACATAATGCCACATGGATTGAGCCAAAATTCACATAATGCCACACGGATTGAGCCAAAATTCACATAATGCCAGACGGATTGGGAAAAAATTCACATAATGCCACACGGATTGGGAAAAAATTCACATAATGCCACATGGATTGAGCCAGAATTCACATAATGCCACATGGATTGAGCCAGAATTCACATAATGCCACACAGATTAAGCCAAAATTCACAATACACTTCATAAACAGGGACATTGTCCACCAAAGGCTTGCATTAAACATTTACACCATAATGTCCATTACACGTTGTTACACGCCATTATGTCCATTATGTGTTATGCCAAACACCATAATACCTGTTAAAAATTAAGCTACATAAGTGTTGCTTCTCTACATGCTCATTGCCAAGGGTTCCATGCTCATTGCCAGAGGTTCCATGCTCGTTGCCATGTTGGATTACATGCTCATTGCCAAGGGGGAATACATGCTCGTGGTAAATGGGGGACAGCCGCCGCCAGGCAGAAGTGATAGCCACTGACAGTGACAGAGCATGGCTGTATTTAGAGCACTGCAGGTCCCGGCTATTTGAAATAATACCCCTTTCACACCAGAAAATGCATTCCCAGGTTGGCCCCTTTTACACCAGCCTAGTCCCTGCATTTTCTGGTGTGAGGGGGAGAGAAAACCACCCCTCCCCCCTTGAACCAGTTATCTCATTTAACCGGCTATATCTTCGGAACCAACTGAACCATTTACATGAGACAAGTATTATATTGAAGAACTTTTAAGTGGGCTTTGAATGATTTGGGTCCAGTGAAACTGGAACGTTTGGTTCCAGAGTAATCTGCCCTCAAAGAACATGAACAGCCATGAAATTACATTTCAAAAATAAAAAAATCGGTTTACACGCAATATCTCTGGAACCGATTGACCGATTTGGACCAGCCTGGTATCATATTGAAGGCCCAGCGATTTGGAATTGAATGAAATAACCATAAGCTTCTGTGATGCCAGGGCGGGAACTGGCAGCTGTCGGAACCGGGTGGGGGTCAGAATTGACGGGTCCCATATTAGTCTATGGGGAAAAAAGTTACAGGTTTGCCAGGCGATATCTCCAGTTCCCAGGGGGCTAGAGACACGGGGCTGGGCTCGTTGGAAAGCCCTGGTCCTCAGCTACAAAATAAATGACCGGGGGGCATGTGCCCGGGTGCCCCCCCTGAATCTGCCACTGCCTAACAGAACCACAAGACAAACTCCAAGTGTGTATCCCAGGCGCTGTTCCTTTCTAATCTGCTTTTGGGTCTCTTTCCCCTTGTTTTGCACCTCTGGATCTCCGAGAGAGGAAGTTTAGATATCCAATGATTAACAGTATTTCCAATTCTAAACCATACTATAAATCTGTGACTCCAACATAACTCACCTAAATATGGTGAGATGCATTCACGTAAAGGTTTCTTTGGTAATTTCACCACATCTGGATCCTGATCTCCCGCTCACCGATCATCAGATGGAAAAAGAGATTCTAAGCTGTATCGGATAGTCCAGAAAGAGTCCTCCAAGATAACACCAACGTGTTTCAAATAAAGATTCTTCCTCAGGGTGTATCTACAATGACCCAGGTATGGGGTTTTATACCCAATCCTGGTCACATGATTAACAAGTGAAACAAAAACCAGTCGTGGATCTGTGATCCCCTATCACTACCTAATAAATACATTTCCTTTCTACGCTAAAATGCCCAGTAGTACTGACTGGCCCAATAGCATCCCTTTGCAATTAGTTTTGTTTATGAGTGGCCTTAGTGCTAACCTTTAAATTAAGCCCTTAGCTCTTCCTGCTTTGTTGTTATATTTATTTGTTATAGATTAAAATGCATTAATGTCTGCTTACATAATATAACAGATAGGTGTCTCTTTCATTGATTAGATGATTAGAACAGGAGTAATGTGTAAACCCTTTGAAGGTTAAAGGGTCACCCATTGCAGCCCATGATGTGTACAGTATACGGTTGCCCAACACTTCTTTATACAGGTCTGAGTAACGTAATGCCAACACTTGACATAGAGTGAATTAAACATCCCCATCTGCGTGTCACACTGGGATGCATGTGACTCGGGGATCCAATAAGGGCATAGGGCTGGCTAGGTTGACTGAGTTAAGGTAGCAGGAAGAGGAGGAGACTTCCTCTTCTTCCTGCAGAATTCCCCACCCTCCCTTCCGTTTTGTTCTATCGAGGGTGGTGGGTTTAATCGCGTTAGCTGATAGGCAGGAAAGAACGGCAGATTTAATCTATTAGCTCACACTACATGTTGATGTTGACGTTTTAATGGCTTGTTTGCGGTGCACTCACCTCTCATTGGCTTAGGCCTTTCGCTGGATCACCTGTTCGGGGACAGCGACCCCACCCGGATGGGTGGGTAGTCAATGCTGTTGGGTGGAGTTGGATACCGCTTGTTTTTGAGTTAGGCCAGTTACGTTTAGATTTGGGGTGGAGTTACAGTAGTAGCCGTTCTTTCTTGGCCACCATTAATTAATTAATCTAATTTAAACAATCAATTTAGCTTAAAATATCGCTACAAATAAATCAGTTAACAATTTCTGCCAAACCTATACCTCCGAGTCTTTATTTCAGGTTTAGTTATGTAAGTTAAGAATGTATAAGTATAACATGCTAAAGGTACACTTAAGATGTTGGGAGGTTTAAAGAAAAACAAATCCAATTAAAAATGTACTTTTCTTCTCTAAAACACATTAATTTCTTCTTGCTATTGACCCTTTTCCTTGCAGCATCCTTCCTTTATCCTTACCTTCTTTATTCAGTATTTTTTCTTTGCTCTTGTTGTCTCCTTTCTTTTACCACACCTCTTGTTACAACAATAGGAATTCAGGGCAGGATCTCGGATATAAAAAGTAAAGTAAAAGGCAAGAACAAAAATAAAACTACCAACTATAAACTAGACATAATAAAATAAGTAAATATAAAATCTGTTATAAAGTTAAAATGAGAGTTAAACACAAATATGATTGAGCAACCTAATGGATTCCTCCTGGTATAATGCTAATGTAATTAATTCAAAGAAATGGGAATGTTCTAAATAATATGTGCAAATTAAATTACAAAAAGAAACCTGTTAACTAAAATACTTAAGGATGGAACTAGCAGTAAATGAAAGGTCTCTCTGGACCTGAGTAGAACACATCCATGCGCCAGTGTATACCTCTCAACTGTCTGAATTGTCATAGGACAGTCAAATTTTTTTGTGAATGCCCCGCATCCCACCTGCAGCCGGCAGTGTCCCATGGTGGAGGGGGCAGTTGGGAGTTCCCCTGTCACCTGCTGCTCTGTGGTGAATAGTAGGCAGAGGGTGTGGTCCACAGCTCACAGAGCACTGCCCATGCCCCCCCCAGCACGCCATGAACGGCGCCATTCACAGATATATTGCGTCGGCTTTGCCACACAGCGGATGCCCCGATATATCTAGAGATATATCATCTCATTGTGCTATGTGTTCAGGAGATCTGTCAACCACCTGAACATCCGTTGCAGGAGTAAATGGTCATTGACAGCTTATGCAGATGCACCCACCCAGTTGTGATGTCAGTCCCGACGGATGGGGCAACATGTATGGAGAAAACGCTGCAAATAAATTGACCACAAGATATATCTTCTAGTGCAGGGATTCTCAAACTCGATCCTCAGGACCCCACACAGTTCACATTTTCCAGGTCACCCGGCAGGTGCACAGGTGGAGCTAATTATTTCACTTGTGATTCTGTGAGGAGACCTGCAAAACGTGCACTGTGAACCGAGTTTGAGAACCTGTGTTCTAGTGTATACCCAGTCTTAGATTTGTCCTACCTCACATTTAAATTGCTCTGTAAAAATATAAATATACCGTTGTGTATGTCTATGCGCAAATGTACATGTTCTGTTTTTCTTTACTCCCATCTCAGAATCAGTACTGAATATATCATGGACACAAGATAATTGGAGATGCTACAGCCATGATCTCACCAGTGTTCACTGCCAAGGTTGTGTTTAATGAGAATGGATTCATCATTGGGTGTATTGAACCTTATTTGAAAAACCTGTTAAGCAGACCTTGTCAGGAAGCATCTACTTGTGGTGCCAGAACAAGCCTCCTTCTCCTATTAGTGATAACCCCCATTCTTATTCAAGGGCGCATTTCTTAAGGATTGCATATAAAATGTGATCTGAGCAGTATATTACCACCCAGCAATTGTAATATGCAATGCTATCACGGGGATGTATCATCCTGCACATTCAAGGACAGGGCTCCGAAAGGAGCCTGTCCCTGCGATTTGCTCCACCAGGTACCAAGGGTCTGCGCATGCCCCGGCGGCAATGGGCTACTGCTATCTCAGAATGGCAGTAGCCCAGGGACCTGAAGTGATGCTGTCTGATGTTGGTACATCGGCCCGCTTCACAATGCGGCCAGCGACGGTTGAGGAGGGTTTGCAGCAGACATTCAGGTGATGCTTAATATTTGCGGCTAACCCCTGACAATGGGTGTTTTCAGGGATTTAACTGCAAATAATAAATGATAAATGGGACCCATAATAAAAAAAAAAAAAAAGAATTTGTCTATTCTTAAGATGCTGGTAAGAATAGAAGAAGCAAGAAGCACCTTCATATTAGAGATTAGTGTCTAGTGTGCAGTGTCCCAGTGACAATATAGATACTCAATTACTTTTGCTACTGACTGACTGGGAGGTTTGGCATACACTAATTTAGGGTGAGGTGATTTGGCATTTACTCATTGGCGTATCTATAAAGGGTGCAGTGTGTGGGTGCACATGGGCCACTGAGTCCAAGGGGGTCTGCACAGCACACTCCGCATCCATTTTTCCCCATACTCACCTCAAATTACCAGGAATGTGGTGCAGCGTGTTAAGGGGAAATAAGGACATCGCTAGGAAAATGGCCGCCACACCATCTCTCTGGAGATTTGACTTTTCCGCTGCCAGCTACAGAGGAGACATGGATAGAGGTGGCTGCATACTGGCCTCCTCCTTACTTAATATGACTCTGCATAGATTAGCTGGAGGAGAGGGAGTATTGATTGTCAAAGAGGTTTCCCAAATCGATGTCTTGCATAGGGTTCCATAAGGTTTAAATCCTCCTCTGCCTCCAGGACAATTCTTTTCTCTTCTTTGAATATAAAATAAATCTTCACCTTCTTTTCAACCTGAATTTATTGCAGAATGATCATTCTTTTATATTGTATGGCTCATTTATATGAATATTGTCGAAATGAATTCCTTAGGAAAGGTTTGTGCATGTATAGCCTCCTTATTATATGTGTGTCCCTTGCACAAGAGAAGTATTCTGTCTCTATGGCCCTTATTCTGGTTGGTGCAGATATGTCCGCGTGCGTTCGTTCCGCCGATGTTTTGTGTTTGCGCATGTGCAGAGGCATATCTGCGCATGTGCGAAAGGGACATACGTCCAAATTCCGCATGAATTGTTTACACTAGGAACAGGAACTGTTTGGCCTCATTAACATATGCATACGCCCCGCGTTTCATTGGCGTTCCCATGAAAACGCTGGGCGTATGTATGGTAATGCGGCCGTGACGCACGTGTAGGGGGCGGACATATGACATTGCCGGATGTCAGCTGCCCGCCCAGATCCCTGCTTTTGCACGGAGAAATGCCCGAGTGGTCTGAGCTGGCGGGAGCTGCCTGACCACTCGGTCCTGCATTCGATGGTATGCGACCATTGAATGATGGGGGAGGTTCCCAGAGATGGAGGAGGTGTATACATGAGAAATCCACTCGTGCTCCGTGCGGTCAGCGGCTTACCGCATTTGGACGGAGTGAGCGATCTGTACGGAAGGCGGGGTTTAGGACGCACGGTCCTGGCCGCATATTCGGCTCCGGCCGCACAGACCAGAATAAGGCCCTATATGACAACACAATTGGTTACTGGAGGGAAAGGACAGCTGACCCCCCAGCAAGACAGGCAGGAGAAAGCATATGGAGGGTTCCATGTCCAGATTAGGAATCAGCATTCCCGTGGACCAACAACAACCAGATTACAAGGTTATCCCAATTTAGTTGAATTTGTTCTAAATAGGTCATTAAAATGCTGTGCATCTATTAGGTAATTAGTCTAGGCTGATGCCACAGAAAGTCATGCGGCTTAACTACTTCATTTCTGCAATTTGTGTTAAAAATTAGAATCATTTGTGTTCTGAGAATACTAAGAGCTGATGAACTTTTATGTGTCTATACTGTGGGGGAAATTTACTAAGGTAAAATCAAATAAAAAAATTGTATTCGTACAGCAAAAGACTTTTTTTTTTATGCGTTTTCATATTTTCAGGATTTACTATCCGGAAATTACGGTGATGTGTATTCGTATTCATGGTGTATACATGGCATATTCGTATATTTTTGAATACGAATATGAATACGACATTGATAGAATACGCCTGTTTTTAACATGAAAACAACGTACTTTAGTCATTTACTAACAATTTGTATTTGTAGAAAATACGAATATGAATCGTAAACGCATACGAATCGTAAAAAAATATGCCAAAAAAATACACCTTGATTTGGAAGTATATTTCACATCTTAGAATTTTACACATGAGGGAAAAAATAAGAAAATAACCCACAGCTGATCAAAATCACAAATGTGTGACTTATAAAAGGCCATTAAGCACACATACATACTTCTCAGCTTCAAACATGGCACAAGGTTTGCATTCACAGACCATTTCAGTGTGGGCTATGAGATTCCTGGGCTGAGATTTAATGGAATGTGAAAAAAAATAGCATTTTCCAAAATCGCACCACATTGCACTTTTTTAAATGGCATTTTTTTCTGCTAATTTGCATATATAATGAGATGTGAATTTGTGGCAAAAGAGTGCAATATGGTGCGTTTTTAGTCATGAAATTGTGCGATTTTTAGCCCTGAAAATGTGCAAATTTGAGGACATGTGGGATTTTGTGTAAAAAAAGGTTATAAAGAAAATGGCATGGGGTCCCCCCTGCTGAGCATAACCAGCCCCAGGCTCATTGAGCTGGACCTGGTTCCAAAAATACGGGGGACAAAAAGTGTAGGGGTTCCCCCTATTTTGGGAACCATGCCCGGCCCTGCGGCTAGTTTAAAAAAATCAGCGGAGCCCTATTTAAATGGTTTTCTGATTTTTTTTAAACCAGGCCCGACTCTTCTAATGCTTAGGCTACATAGCTCATATCAATGGCTGGGTATAACTGTTATTAAGCCATCTGCCTTAAGTGAATATTGAAAGTATAAATATAATCATTTTTATATTTTTATCTTTATTTTATTAGGGTGTTTTGCTATAAGTCATAACTTGTTTTTTAGGATTGTGGCCACATCCATTGTGGTCTATCTTCTAAATGATTGTATTATTTAATACATTTTATTGATATATCAGTATTCCTATTCTTCCGCAGTTTATTTTCCCCCTATTTAAATGGTTTTCTGATTTTTTAAAACCAGGCCCGGCTCTTTGAGCCTGGGGCTGGTTATGCCCGTGGGGGGGGACCCCACACCGTTTTTTTTTTAATTATTTATTTTTACATTTTTTTTTGCACTGCAGCCTGCACGGATCTGACTGATCCATGCAGGCTAAAACCAATACAAATTTATATTTTAAAATACAAATTTGTATTTTAAAATACGAATTTGTATTTTAAAATACGAATTTGTATTTAAAAATACAAATTTGTATTTAAAATACGAATTCATATCAGAAAAATTACGAATCAATACGCCATCGGATAATACGAATCAGTCAAATACGACTGATTAGTAAATTATCCTCCGGAATACAAATGAAAATATGACTACACCAGTCGTATTCATTCATATTCATTCGTATTAAGAATACAAAACGATTTTTTTGTATTCGTATTCTTAGTAAATTTCCCCCTGTGTGTCTAAAGGCAGCATTACCCTTTTTACTGTTACAAAAGGTTCTCCTACCAAATTTCCTACTTGTGTTACTATTGCTGTTTTCTTGGGCTAAATTAACTAATTAATATTTCATTTCCATCTACCAACCGTCACTGGAATATCAATTCCTTCTACAACCAGACACTGGGATAAAAAGTCCTCCTACAACCAGGCATTGGAATACTATTTCTGTCTGCCACTGGGCACTGGAATACCATTGCTGTCTTCCGACATGTTCTATATTACAGGTTGAGTATCCCGTATCCGAGTATCCGTTATCCGAATTATTCCGAAAACCATACATTCCAGAAAGTGAATAAAAAATATTTTTTTTGCTAAAAACTCACTGGGGACATTTGTAGCAGCACTACTGAGGACATGATATGTAACTGGCACTATATATGTACAATAAAATGATTGCTTGGCATTAGAATTCAATATCTGAGATAGTACACAAATTTTGTTTCATGTTTTGAAACCTTGTTTTTTGAACAAATAAAATATATTTGTGTGCATTTCATGTGTTTATACAGCATACATGCAAGATACTTCAAAATACATAATTGAAATATTAAAATATTCCGAAATACGGAATAATCCGTTATCCAAAATTCTCCTGGTCCCGAGCATTTTGGATACGGGATACTCAACCTGTACCACTTTACTCATACATTCCATTGTGCCTTGTGGACTGCAAGTACAAAAATATGATGTTCTGCCATCGCTCATTAGCTTTGAAGATTACTCGTAAAATAGAGCCAATCAGAACACACTATGCTGTGTCTCAGAGGTGTATGTCTATATGCAAAGTTTTAATACTGTATACCTTTGTTCCCTTAAACAGGTTGGCTCTTTCCCCTCTTTCAGGCCTTGTGGTCTGCTTACCATTCAAGCGAGTAAATAAATGTTTTACTCTCTCTCAGTCATGCAAAGGGCCGACAGGTCAAAAGGTTGAAAAGATTGACACTGCAACGATCGACACATATTGTTGAACAAGGTGTTTGTTTGTTTATTTATTAAAAAAAAAATTGGGGGGGGGGGGTCACTTTTTGTTTACTTTTTCTTGGTTTACCATGTACAATGGCTAGTAACAGTACCAAGTGTAGCAGTAGCGGAATGAGACATCCTAACCAAAGCGTGGCGAGCAAAGCAAGTCTGCCAAGGTCTATGTTACCACTAATTGGGGTCAAAGGTGATGAAACATACAAAATGACATCAAAGAAACTGGAAAACTTGTGTTGACCTTTTCTTGTGTTGCCCATTTCCATGTTGACCTTTTCACCTTTTTTGACATTTTGTACCTGTTGATCTTTTATACTGTCTACCTTTTACCTACCGACCTTTTGACCCTGTCAGCTTAATGCATGTTGACCTGTGGTATCGACCTGTTGACTATCTATTAACTGTAGATCTTTTATACCACAGCCCCTCCCCAGCCTCCACTTTATACTTTATCCACTGTGCTGTCTCAGGAAACTTCTATGTGTTACTACATAGGCATCATGAATTCATTCTTAACTTGGAGCAAAGCAAAACAAAAAAAGCAAGTTACTTTGATTAAACAAAGGGGTACAAAAACTGTTTTATTTTTGTTTTTGCAAGCAGGGTAAACGCTGGCTGCTTTTGCATGTAGCCCACAAATACCTGAATCTTTTTGCACATTTTTAAATGTTCCCATCTGCAATGAAACATGGTTTTGACTAAGATGCAAAGTTACTCTCTCCAATTCCATTTCGCTTTGCCCCCATAATAGGATGATAAGGTTGCCATTAATTGCAAATGTGCAAAGTACCGATGTTTGACATGATTCAGAGTTGACTGTTGATTTGCAAATTTGCAGATGGAGTGATTATCGATTTATGACGCATGCATACAGATCATAGCATGCATGCGCAAGCCCAAACAGCAACAGAAATAGCATGTGGATTGTCATCACAATCCATAGGCAAACGCAGAGAGGGGGGTTCTGGTTGCTCAGAAATCCCCCTCCTCTAGGCAAGTGCCTTAAATTATGACAACAATAGCACTGGTATATAATTTGATCAATAGAGCTGCCACCACATCAGTGTTAGGGACAGAGCAAAGCTGCTGCACATGCCCTGTGGGAGCAGCTTCTTCTACCAAGTTTGCTATGAGTGTGTGTGTGTGGATCTGAGCCGTCAAACATCACAATAGACCAGAGAGAAGCTGCCAGGAGGAAGAGACAGGAGCCTTAACATGAGGTGGGAGAATGTGAGCTTAGAAAGTTCAGTACTGGTTCTTTTATGTCTGTGTATTTGTTTATTTATTATATGTTTAACCTTTTCCTGACCACATATCTTGTTTAAAGATTTGAAACAGCCTATACTACAGACCATCTGTACTGTTACATATTAATACTGTATTCCATACAGTATAAAAAAGTCTAATTTTCAGGGCTGTTATCACTCCCCCAGACTCCTGTACTTACTCCAACGTGCTGCAGAGTGGGAGACTTTGCATTACATTTGGAAACCGCCCCTCTCTAAAAATCCTGCGTTTGCCACTGCAATCCCCTTGCAATTTGACTGACAGAAAGCTGGCATTTGGGAGGGGGGGGGGGACACCTGCCATTTCAAGGAGCATTTTATGGGTGAGTGATGTCAGTGCTGGCCTCGATCAGCCTATGTATGTTGCAGATGTGCGGTGGGGTCAGACTTACTTACATTTGCACAGACTGTAAAAATCATTAGATGGTTCGCAGGGGCGTAGCTAGCGCTTTGTGGGCCCCATAGCAATATCTTCAAAGGGCCCCCCCATGAAAAAAAACACATTGGCCTCCACATTAAAAAAAATGCTCTGCACTGCAGGCTCACCCCTTACCACCACACTGTGGTGCAGTACAAGTTTGTGAGGTGACAGTGAGACGCAGGGTTGTAGCGAGGTGACAGTGTGATGCAGGGCATTAGGGAGGAGATAGAGACGCTAGGTGGTAGGGAGGGGATGGAAAGAGAAACATGCTGATGGGAAGGGCAGAGAGAGAGAGACGCAAGATGGTGGGGAGGGGATAGAGAGAGACCCAGGGCAGTATGGAGAGTATAGAGAGAGACGCAGGGTGGTATGGAGGGGTTAGAGAGATGCTAGGTGGTGGGGAGGGGATAATGAGACGCTAGACGGTGGGGAGGGGTTAATGAAGGAGGGGATAATGAGATGGTGGTAGGGAGACACTAGTGGGTAGGGAGGGGATAGTCAGATGCCTGGTAGCAGTTACACTCTAGTAACTAACACCAATAATCACATTAAATACATTCTTATGATAAATTGTTTGAAATGATAAAAACAGTACAAGTGGGGTAATTACATAGCCATAAACACAAAAATGTACTCACCTCAGACTGCCTGCAGCAGCACCTCTGAATCCTGGCTGTCAGGCTCTCTCCGGTCATGCTGGCAGTTACCACCTCATCCCACTAGTGACTGTGTGTCCTAGCTGGGTCATGGTCATCCCTACTGGCCCTGCCCTGACTGTAGAACACCCTGCCTCCACTGGCCGACCGGACAACTATTTGTTTGAATCAGGCCTTTTGTTTGGTACTTTGCACAGGCATCGACAGATGCAGTATGGGAGTAAACCTCAAGCCCAAAACTGTGCAGGGCCAGAAGTGGATGGCGAGACATGTTGTCTGTGAGAGTGCCAAGGCCATGATCTTAGGGACAGAGCTGCTGTGGCATGACATCATGACTTACTCAGCTGGCCATTTGTGTAGCAAGTGAGTTGATGCTGTTTCCAAGCAACACCCATGCATGCAGTAGGCACCTACTTATACCAGACGCCTCCTGCTGCATTAACTTATCTGAGCATTGCTGCAGCTTCCAAGTAAGTAGCAGCAGCAGCAGCAATGCTCAATCCAGCTACATCTGATTCCCACCTTATGTACATTAGTAGGCATACAGCAGGGAAACAGATTGTGAACATCGATCCTTACCTGCTTCACTGCAATTTTGGTCATAATCTCTGCTGGAATACTTAATCAATAACTTCACTTCTATAGAATTGTATTACTACTAAGAATGTGGATGTGAAGGTGCTTTATTTGCTTTTATATCCCGAAAACAAGGTTTGGGGGTTTTAGCCTTCAGACGTTCACTTAAGCTCCATCCTCATGGAAACCTATTCTGTCTGGCACTGAATCCTTCTCACACTAATCTCTCTAATCTTATCTGACATAACTTCTGGAGGATCTTGTTTATATGTACCCTCCACAGCCAGGTCCACTTTACTGGTTATGCCATAAGTTGTCTTTGTATGTGCCCAGAGGATAGCACTGTGCTTATAGAAACCTACATCATTCATTCCAAGAGAAATGCCGATGCCAGAGCCGGATATGGGGTTAATAAATGTGTAAAAGTCCTGATTTCAGTATGTTGTATTATGCATTGGATTGGGGTTTCTTGGACATATATGGGTAGCCAAATTGCTGACAGCACAAACTTTTAACCTTGCGGCACACTTAATAAGATTTTTAAATTGCCACGGCACACCATGAGAACCCCACAGGGCAAAACACATTGGCCCCACAGGAAAAAAACAAACCTATTGGCCCCACATATTAAAAAAAAACAATCACACTGGTCCCCACAGGTAACAAAAATAACATACATTGGCCCTTTACATGAAAAGAAGAGACCAGTAAATAACAGTTGAACTGGTGGTGACTGTAAACTGGTTTGGACATCTCTAGATCTGGGGGCACACTTGAGAACAGCTCAAGGCACACTAGTGTGCCACGGCACAGTGGTTGAAAAACACTGACCTAGTAGGAGCAGGACAGCAGGAGAAATACAGGCAGTGAGGACTAGAACCTGGAGCCTGGATAGGGCCGTCAATGGTGCCAGAGAGGTGCAGACAATGTGAAAGTCTCATTTATGAACAGGCTGTTATTAATTATACAAACCCCCAGAAATAACTAAATATTCATTTTGCAATGTAAATGTAATATTAAAGTGCAGATGCTATTATGGCCGCTGTGCTCAGCAGTAGTGCAACAGATTTTTATTACATTGCATAGTGGATATTTTCTGTGTGTTTTGTGTAATAATACAAAAAACACATTTGATATGTAATGTAAGAAATATAGGAGGAGGGCGGGGTTGGGGGCCTCAGAAATATCAGTGTACTGGGCTCCAATATACCTGTTGCTGGCCCTGGGAAGAAGCAGAAAGTATAAGAGGTAGTGCTAAAGTAGCATGAGAGCGTAGAGGCAGCAATGCGTATGTAGTGACTCAAATCTTTATAATGTGACAGACATAAATTCCCATTGATGACTCAACAGGGTCCTTATGCAGAGAAGCAACACCAGCTACAGCAGATACAAAAACAGATGATGATGCCACAGCCTATAAAACAAACTATAAATGTCATAAACATGTGGGAAAGCAACATTCCTTACACCTACAGTATGCTCACATTAATAGCAGGACAATGCAAGACACCAATGCAAGAAGGTGTAGTTGGACAGAGGGGAGTTAGGTGTCACCTTCCAATCTGTCAGCATTGGTTAGGCACCTCCCATGGCAACCACTGGTCTCACTGTCATACCATCCCCCCCCCCCCCCCCCAACACAGAAACCTGTAGAGATGAGATAGAAGTTCAAGCTGCTAATAAGAAGCCCCTTATGTTTTAGCAAATTGAGAGGTTAAAATGGTTTATTAAGCATAAAGGTGCACTTTTATGTAAGTAGGTTTCTTTAGCAAAAATATATATATATATTTTTTTTTTTTGTGTGAAAGTTGCTGAATAAGAAGCTAACCCAGCAGGGAGAAGGCCATGCCCTCTTTCAGGTGCACACAGATTCAGCGCATGCGAGAAATCACGCAATGGGAAAGCATACTGTCCCGATTTTTGCGGGACCGTACGATTTTTTTGGGACTGTCCTGAGTCCCACCCGGGGCCATCAGTGTCCTGTGGTGGTGGTGGGTGTGTGTGTGTGTGTGTGTGTGTGGGGGGGGGGGGGGGGGTGGTCTGAGCAGATCAGCTGTGAATAAATGCTGTGCATGTACACAGCGTCTATTCACGGGAGGCAGAGGGAAAGGGGGCATGGGCAGCATCTCACACAGAACTAGCCATTTCTCCACAGCGTCAAAATGGGGTTGTGGTTTAGCAATCTAAGACAACTACATCCCTTTTGCCTGAAGCCACACCCATTTTCAGGCCCACGCATGGCAGGCCACGCCAGGGTCCCGACCGGGGACCTTTCAAAGTTATGAGGCATAATATATGTTATACTCACCATAAAAATGGAATGGTGGCCACTTTACCAGAGAATTGGGCATTTGCATAAGGGAAATCTCCAGGAACATGGCACAGGCACCATATTTCCAGAGGTCTGTGCATGAAACTCGGACACAGTGCTAGAGACTGCTTACAGCTGTGCTACAAAAGAGCACCCAGCTCTGGTCACTGAGCAGGAGTCAGCACCAGGGTGTATTGGGAATTAAAACCAGCCCGGGAAATATCTTGAAGCAGCCCTAATAGGGGGGGATGTTGCTGCACAACACAGGTCAGCAATAAAAGCAGCGCTGGTGTCAGGCACCAGTGAACAGCCGGTAACCCGGCACTTTGCTAATGCTAAACTCAACTTGTCTGTTTTGCGCTACAAAATCATCGATCATGTACCCCCCTATCAAGGGGAGGTGACAGATCTAGAAAACTCCGGCAACTTGAGGCGCGGTGGATCTTCAAATTGGAGACCATGGCGCCCAAGGGGTTAAATGAGGTGGTTGGATTACAATGCTTTTTGTGAATGAATTGACAAGTTGTGTATCTGTGTTATTTAGGAAAAGGTTTTCAAGGCAAATAAATGACGACGCATTATGCAGTATTTATGAAGACCATAGAATTCATCATTGAGCACTAAACAATCAAAGTTACAAGTCTATTGTGGATACAGAAGTGGATAGTACCGAAATATTGCGCAAACATTGTATATATTGTATTGTATATGTTATGTATATTTGTCTATGTGTTTTGTAAATAATTGTAAGTGTATTATCATGTATATTGGCACTTTATTGTATTTGAATTTTTTTTGTGTGAGTTAAGCACTGCAAGCACTTATAAAAATATTTGCGACACATGGATCATGAAATGTTTTGCACAAGATAACTCCCACACCTGTTGTTCAGACTGTGGGTGTAACTGAATTAATGAGATGAGGCTGGATCAGACACGGAAGGGGTGGTGCTATTGGTATAATAAATAAATAATAATAAAGCGTTGAAACGTTGCACTTTAATCTGTGTTCCTGTCTCAATTATTCTGGCAAGACCGGAGTGCCACTGCTATATATATATATATATATATATATATTTCACTGAGGCCAAATTATTAATCCTGCTGCAGTGCCTTGTTTACCCTGTGGCCGCCTGTGCTCTATCCCCGGGTGCTGTTGATGTTCCTCTCTGCTCCTCTGCGTGCTGGCTGGGTGGCGTGCTCTTGCCGCTGCCGCCCATCGGATCTCATCCAGCTCAACAACAATCCTGCACGCTGCTGCTGGGATGGCTGGATGAGATCACGTGGGGCCGGGCAGAGCAGCCAGCCTTTCTCCAGACCGCGGGAGCAGCTGTGTGCACCTGCGCATGCGCACCGGTGCTCCCGTGGCCATTTTAACTGTGGGACAACGCGAGGCCGGCCGTGGCCATCTTTAATCAGGGCACAGTGCACGTAGATGCCGCGGCCGGCCCTGTTAAGGAGGATGGGCGGCCGCTTCCACTCTGAAATATGCCAGCCCACCGGGAAACAGCCCGGTTTCCTGGCAGGGCCAATCCGTCCCTGGTCAGCACTTTAGTGTCACCCCTCAACAGGCAGGGGCGGATTAAGGTCTGTCAGGGCCCTGGACAACAAAATTGTGGGGGCCCCCAGACACCCCCCAGGGTACCTGGGCAGCGCAGACGGGGTCCCTGCAGCAGTCTGAGCAGTCAGCGCCGTGGTCCCTGCAGCGTATGAGAAGTCAGCGGCGGGGTCCCTGCAGCAGATGGGAACTAGTAGCGGTATTGGCTACTAGTTCCCATCTGCCGCAGGGACCCCGCCGCTGACTTCCCATCCCCTGATGCTGACCGCCCAGACTGCTGCAGGGACTCCCTGCCCGCCTGCGCTGCGCTGCCCACCTGCGCTGACCGACCCCACTGCCCAAGTACGGGGCGACAGGAGCCCCACACCGGTAGCAGTGTCGGTGTGGGGGCCCCTTATGTGTGGGGGCTCTGGGGTGACCGCCCCTGTCGCCCCGTGCTTATTCCGCCACTGGCAACAGGTGACACCCGGGTGTGGCTGCACTCCTGCAGTGACACCACTGAAATGTTTTCGGTATAAATCGTATTGATAAAGGTGCCTGGAACAGAAAAAAAGAAAGAACCAAGGGCTCAAGTGGAGATGTGTCGTAGGCTGGGACAGCTTTCTTTTGTCTGTGTTTTTCCATATAAATTTAACACAGCGTTTTTGTAGATGAACAAATAAACAAAACCTTCATGTGCCTAGTGAATTTGTAAAAATAGATGTGAAATTTTCCAAGCAAACATTTTATTCATGATAATGATCTGTGATGTTTACCTTATATATAATATTTTGTTACACATTTTTGTATTTGAATTTATATAACAAATGTGAGTGACATTTGTAGCAGATATATTGCACATCTCTCACAGGGATATTGGCACTCAGTTTTAGATTTAATTTGGGAGTGTGATTAACAGATATTTGGATAATCAGGAAACTGTGAACCCCACACTGATGTTGTTCTACACTTACCTTCTTAGCTCCGTCTATGGTGTGGGAATGACATCTACAACATGAACCCAAATTATAATGAATAAACAGGTGTTTAGCGTGTAATACCTGGTGGAAGCGACACATGCAATTGTAAAGCGTAATATCATCTATATATATATATATATATATATATATATATATATATATATATTTATATATATATATATATATATATATATATATATATACAGTATATATTTATATATATATATATATATTTATATATATATATATATATATATATATATAGGGTCGTTTTAGGCGGCACTCCGACGTCTTTCACAAGAATTATGACCACGCAATTGTGAAAGACGTCGGAGTGCCGCCTAAAACGACCCTATATGTGCCACCCCTCGTTTGGGGTACGGTTGAGGAAGGCACCTGGTGCTGCATACAGCAATTTCAAGCAAAGGGAGTGCCGGCTTTTTTCCCTGTATATATATATATATATATATATATATATATATATATATATAAATATGTCTAGTGTGCATTTGTGTGTCCCTGAAACACTGCCATCTGTTGGCAGCGAGTGACACTACGGGCGAGATTTAGTGGTTTGACCGTTTTTGAGAAAATGCGATTTTTTTCTCAAATCGCCCTATATCACCGTTATTTAAAATCGCATTTTTGCCGCGAATTCACATATTTAATGAGGTGTGTATTACGGCATGAAAAGTGCGAGAAAGTGCGATATAGGGCGATTTTCGGAATGAAAAAGTGCGATTTTTAGTCATGAAAAGGTGCGATTTTGGTGTAATGTGCGATTTTGTCATAAAAAAAATAAATGGCGTGAGGTCCCCCCTCCTGTACATAACCAGCCCCGGGCTCATTGAGCCGGACCTGGTTCCAAAAATACCAAAAAAAAATCCAGTGAAGACTGGATTGATAATTCTCCTCACAACATGGACCCTCTACTCTAATCACCCAACTGCATACATTTTCTTCTAGGCAGGACCAGCTACCATCACAGCATCCAGGGGCTCTACCTCATAAAACTAAACTGATACAAAGGGGCCATTGACGGATTTAGGGGGGGGGGCGCACCCGGACACATTTTTCCCCATTGGATAATATGGAACCCGTTAATTCCGACCCCCACCCGGTTCCGGTGGCTGCCAGTCGTCGTCGTCCCCCCATCACAGAAGCTTGTGGTTGATCTCATTCAATTTCAAATTGATGGGCCTTCAATATGATATCAGGCTGGTCCATATCGGTCAATTGGTTCCAGAGATATTGCGGGTAAACCGATTTATTTTTATTTTTGAAATGTCATTTCATGGCTGTTCATGTTTTTGAGGGCAGATTACTCTGGAACCAAACATTCCAGTTTCACTGGACCAAAATCATTCAAAGCCCACTCAAAAGTTCTTCAATATGATACTTGTCTCATGTAAATAGTCAGTTGGTTCCAAAGATATAGCCGGTTAAATTAGATAACTGGTTAAAGGTGGGGAGGGGTGGTTTTCTCTCCCCCTCACACCAGAAAATGCAGGGACTAGGCTGGTGTAAAAGGGGCCAACCTGGAAATGAATTTTCTGGCGTCAAAGGGGTATTATTTCAAATAGCCAGGACCTGCAGTACTCTGAATACAGCCAGGCTCTGCCACTGTCAGTGGCTATCACTTCTGCCTGGCGGCAGCTATCTCCCATTTACCGCGAGCATGTATTTCCCCTTGGCAATGAGCATGTAATCCCACATGGCAACGAGCATGGAACTTCTGGCAATGAGCATGTAGATAAACGGCACTTATGTAGTATAATTTTTAATAGGCATTATGGTGTTTGGCATAATACATAATAGACATACTGTAATGGCGTTTAACTTAATATGTAATAGAGATTATGGTGTAAATGTTTAATGCGCACCTTTGGCAGACAATGTCCCTGTTTATGAAGCGTATTGTGAATTTTGGCTTAATCTTTGTGGCATTATGTGAATTCTGGCTCAATCTGTGTGGCATTATGTGAATTTTGGCTCAATCCATGTGGCATAATGTGAATTTTGGCTCAATCCATGTGGCATTATGTGAATTTTTGCTCAATCCATGTGGCATTATGTGAATTTTGGCTCAATCCATGTGGCATTATGTGAATTTTGGCTCAATCCATTTGGCATTATGTGAATTTTGGCTCAATCCATTTGGCATCATGTGTAAGGGGCAAGTATAATGGGGTCTAGTATTTTATTGCATAATGTGTAGAAGTTGTATATGGTGTGGTACATTACACTCAAGGACACGCCCCCTGTAGAGTGACCACACACCCTTTTCCGGAGCGCGCCTTCGGCACAACTACATGCTTCACTTTTGTCGCCAAGGTGGGCCTGCGTACTTTAAATGCCAGGGCCTATTTTTAATCCCATTTCCACCCTCTCTCTGCCGCTCTCTTAGCATGTACACTGGCACCACTAACACCACTAGCACCGCCCCTCCCCCACCCCCACCCTCTTTTATCATGGTGCCCCCCCTGTCATTTTATCCTGGATCCGCCCCTGAAAGGGACCTTTACTACTGTACATATACTTCCTGAAGTCATTTAACTCTTCACTGCTGTGTTTTTCTTACATGAGGATATGGTTTCAACAGTGCTCTTTAGCAAGGTTTTCTTCTAGCTACATTGCCATATTGCAACAAATGTATCCTTAATATCGCAGCAGTACACATAGGGCTATAAAACAGGGATGCAGTTTGCATTATTTATGGCATTTATAACAATTTAGGTCAATGGATGGGGACATTATACCGAAAAATATAATGTTTGGCCACCCTCGTCCACTTCAACCCAAGTCCACAATATTCCACGTAGCAGAGGGTGGCAGTAGCGGGCCCCATAGTCCTCAGGGGCCCCAATGCAATGCACCTGCTACATCAATGGTAGTTCTGTCTCTGTGTGGACGGACCGTCACCCACCCCATTGCCTTCTGGCTTGCATTGAATGGCACCCTGCAGCCAGTAGCATGGCATTAGAGCCCTTGCAGTGCCCCCCTACTGTCTACAGCAGCAACCGGACTTTGGAGACTGTTGTAGTTTCCAGATAATGAGGACCTTGCTCCTGTGCGTGATGTCACACATTAAGTAGGCGGGGCCAGCACAGTACACCAGGAGCGCTCAGATGTGAATGTTCAAATATTCTCTGTAAAGGGCTGCAGAATATGTGTACGCTACATAAACAGAGCCAGATTAAGGTCTAAATGGGCCTGGAGCTGAAAATGATCAAGGGCCTATTATGCGCAATAATAGGGGTTGTGGCCAGCACCTAATAATGTGGGGGGCGTGACCAGTGTTGGTTGGGTGGTCTGCTCATGGGTGTGTCTCTATTTTTGTAAATACTTTCAACTAATTATATATGCTTGGAAAAAGCAGGGGGCTGACATAGGAAAAATGCAGGGAGATATCCAAAGGTCCACCCGCAGGATGCCGATGTCCTAAGATACTTGCAGGGTGAGGCGGCACTCCAGTCAGAATAAAATAGTGTGCCAAGCGTAGCAAGGCACCGTACCCTCTGCTTGGCGAGTGCAGCGAGCCCGAAAGGGGGAGCGATCCACAGCCCCCCCTTGTCGGCATTGCGGCAGTCGGGAGTCCGGCGTCGGTATTTCGACCACCAGCATATCATACCGGACCCCATATATCCCTTAGACAAATCATGCAACACAATAGTAACCCCTTTATACTGTACACACCCCTTTATACTCTTACACGTTATGCCACATGGAATGAGAAAAAAATTCACACTGACTGAGCCAAAATTCACACTATGGTTCACGGATTGTGTCAAAATTCATGTTATGCCACACAGATTAAGGCAAAAATTCACATTCTGCCACATGGATTGAGCCAAAATACACACTATACCAAACAGATTGAGCAATAATGCACAATATGATTCATAAACGGGCATTGCGCGCCAAAGGTGTGCATTAAAAATTACACCATAATATCCATTACATGTTAAGCCACACACCATAATGTCCATTACGTATTAAGCCAAACACCATAATGCCTATTAAAAATTATGCTACATAAGTGCTGCTTATCTATATGCTCATTGCCAGGGGTTCCATGCTCATTGCCAGAGTTTCCATGCTCATTGCCATGTGGGATTACATGCTCATTGCCAAGGGGGAATACATGCTTGTGGTAACTGAGGGACAGCCGCCACCAGGCAGAAATGACAGCCATTGACAGCCGGACAGAGAGCAGGGGGCTGCCCGGCTGTATTCAGAGCAATGTAGGTACCAGCTATTTGATATAATACCCCTTTCACACCAGAAAATGCAGGGATTTACCCAGGAATATTGACCCAGGGACATTCCCAGATTGGCCCCTTTTACACCAGCCTAGTTCCTGCATTTTCTGGCGTGAGGAGGAGAGAAAACTACCCTCCCCCCTTTAAACAACCAGCTATATCTTCGGAACCAACTGACCCATTTACACGAGGGATTCGAATTATTTTCAAATGAATTTGGTCCTGTGAAACTGGGCCATTTGGTTCCAGAGAAATCTGTCCTCAAACAACATGAACAACCATGAAATTACATTTCAAAAATGAAAAAAAATTAAATCGGTTTACACAAAATATCTCTAGAACCAATGAACCCATATTGACCAGCCTGGTATCAGATTGAAGGCCCAGCAATTTGGGTTATACTGAGATCAACCTTGAGCTTCTGTGATGCTGTTGGAACCAGGTGGGAGTCGGAATCTCATGTTATCCTATGGGGAAAACGTTCCAGCTTTGCCTGGCAGTATCTCCGGTTCCCGGGGGGCTAGAGAAGCGGGGCTGGGCTTGTTGGAAAGCCCTGACCCTCAGGCCCATTGTTAATCCGGCTCTGTACATAAATAACTGCTAATAATAATAATAATTACAGCGCTGACTGTTAATGTTACTACATTTCCCTGGCAGTCACTTCAAAGAAGGAATGCACCTGGTCAGAACCTCTGGTGCCAAAAAAACACAATTAAATTTCCGCAGAGAGTGGAAGCACCTGCCTCAGCTGTATTCAGCAAAATTTATCCCAATCACACGGCAAATTTGTCATGATTGCGAGACGGTCTTGTTAAATTGAGACTGCCCTGATGAAATCAGGATAATGGGAGGTGTGTGCTGCTCCCATTGTGTTCCCAAAATAGCAGAGCGGGGGTCTCTTCTGAATATATGCAATCTGAACCGACCGACCGATCCCCCCCCCCCCCCCATCCCCAGCAAGGAAATAAAAAAAGCAGGGTTCCTTAGAGGGGCTACAATGACCAGCTAGGCCTCTTCACTCCAGGCCCCTTAGCAACAGAATAACAATAATTCTGCTTTATGGTATTCATTTCTCAAACATGCCGCCAAACTATATGCCTAACAGGTAAACCCAGCCTAACAAAAACAAAATTGTAATACAGATTTATGCAGAATAATATAGCTCTATTATCAATATAGTTAAAGAACGTGGAAGAAGTAAACAGTGGATGCAAGCATAGGAGTAGGGGTCGGGGAAATTACTGCACACACCGTGCACACTGCCGGCCTTAGGAACAGAGCTGTGGCTGCTGTGCTGTTGTCACATTTATTTACATAGCAGCCGCCATCGTCATGTCACTGTCAGCTGTCACTCACAGAGGCCACGCCCACTGAACGAACTGCTGCAGATGAAGTCCCTGGAGAGAGCGGAGGGTGAAGGGAGAGCTATGACAGGATGAGGGGCGGAGACGCCGGGCGCCCAATCACAGCGCGGCAGAGTTCCATCCTTCCACATTTGCATCGCCGCTAGCAACAGGTGGTGACGTCACGGGGAGCGCGCTGCGCGGCCCCGCGGTGTTGGGTATGGAGCTATCCGCGGTCGGCGAGCGGGTGTTTGCGGCGGAGTCTCTGCTCAAAAGGCGCATCCGGAAGGTGGGTGACAGGCCTGTTTGTTGATGCTGTAGCTTAGGCCTCAGTCCACGGACTGTCTTGATTGCTATAGCCGAATGCAGGCAGGGGGCGCTGGGGAGCTAGAAAGGGAAAAGGACACCCACCCCCGTCATCTGAAAGCTGCTGGCCTGCTGAATGTAGCCAGCTACAGTATTTGTAGCTTGCACTGTGCTGACCCTTGTACCAGCTTGTCCCACCTGATAAAATGCTTATCTAAAGGCTGATACAGTGTGTGTGTGTGTGTGTGTGTGTGTGTGTGTGTGTGTGTGTGTGTGTGTCTGTCTGTGTGTGTGTGTGTATATATATATATATATATATATATATATATATATATATATATATATATATATATATACTGTGTGTGTGTGTATATATATATATATATATATATATATATATATACTGTGTGTGTGTGTGTGTGTGTGTGTGTGTGTGTGTATATATATATATATATATATATATATATATATATATATATATATATATATATATATATATATATATATATATATACACACGTCTGTATATATACACACGTCTGTGTGTACTCTATCTAAATAGTGTGCATGATTAAGCCAGACCTTCCAAATGTATTCTGTGTTTGCAAAAAATAAAAACCCTATGTTGATGTTTTATTTGTCTATCTATCGCTGTGAATGTTGGCAACCAGTGATCTGCAGGCAGTCACAATGTACAATCTTGGGACAGGGTCTCTATGTTTATTCCTAGTTTTGGATAAATATTTACTAATAAAGTGTTTTTTTTTTTTTTTTTTTTTTTTTGTGGGCCAGTAACCAGTTCTGCTATTGCAGTGCACTGGTTGCTAAAATGTTACAAATCTTGTTATCTACGCATAGATAGAGAGAATTTTACTGGAATGTGGATGTCTATTTTTTCTTATTAGGGAGCCCGAGGTATGCTCCCAACACCCAGTGTGTGACCTAAATTGTGCATAGGGGGCCGTACGTACTTATGGACCCTCTCCCAAAGGAGAAGGGCCCCGTTACTCCCCTAACCCCTCTCAGCCATAAGGCCAAAGAGAGGAAAAAGGTATCGGTGGGTCCTCTTCGCCGGAGCTCAGAGAGACCCTCTTTCCTCAACCCCCGAAAGGGTTAGGACGGTGGGTCTTGCGGCTCGGAGTCACCCTCGAGGGACTGAAGCTCTCCCCAAAAGGATGAGAGCTTTGGTACATTGGGGAGTGGATGGCCCATAAGGGTCATACACACAGCCCAAAAAAAGTGACAAACTAGAGAAAACAAAGAATGTGAAAAGTGACAAACGTGAGAAGGAAAATAAATGGTACTTGTTTCCTAGAACGGCGCCCACGATTTAAATCTTATGCCATCGTTTTGATCGAATCGCATGCGACGCGATGCGATCAAAACTATTTATATTTGTACAGGCACCCTAATGGGTGATCACTATGTTATATGCACCCCCATTGTTAACCCCACCTCCACTATGAATGCCAACCCGAAGCATGGCGAGCGCAGCGGTACGCGTCCTCCGACCTTTTCATACCCCTACTATCCTCGTCGGCGTGGAGATGATTTTATATAGTGCGGTGAGCGCAGCGAGCCACCGAGCCCGAAGCGTGGCAAGGGGACGCCATTAACTTCACATGTATTCCGCGTCCCCTCGCGGGGCTCGCTACGCTTTGGGCTCGGTGGCTTGCTGCACTCGGCAGACTATATAAAATCAACTCCACGCCGATGTGGATAGTGGGGGTATGAAAAGGTCAGAGGACACGTACCACCACGCTTCGGGTTCGCGTTGATAGCGGGGGGGGGGGTCTGGGGGTGCTTTTAACATAGTAATCACCCATCAGGGTGCCCGTACAATGTTAAATCGTGTGTAATCGCATCGCATGCCATTGTAATGGCATGCGATGCGACGCGTTGTTAAAATTGTATAGGAAGCTCTTAAAACCCTAATATCGGGTCCCAACGCATACCTGAACTAATGGTATGTGATGGGACCCGACGGACGCCGTGCTAGGAAACAAGTACCAAATAAATAAATAAAGAGACACCAGCCAGAAGACCGGGGTGTGAAAAATTGTCCTACCAGAGGCAGAAGGCCCAGGGTAAGGAGGTAAAGCCTAACCTAGAGGGATTGTGCCCAGTGCAAGTGCCATACTTGTGCATGGTGATGGGGATCACCCGTGAAGGTTCAGACACCCCCGAGTTTCCCCGGAGGCAAAGTGCAGCCTTGGACTCCAGGCAGCCAGCCAGCCAGCCAGTCAGTCAGTCAGTGTCCGACCAAGTGTTTCTCTGCTCCCATCTAGGGCACTTTCCAGCCCCTGGCATGGGAATGTATACTCCACTGGGCTTTTCGAATGACTCCTTCATCTATGTGTAAATTACATGCAGTGCACCTCATAATTAACACAGACCTTGCATTTATGTGTAATGTTCTGCACAGTACTTAAAGAATAAGGCACTTGTGGGGGAGATTTATAAAATCTTGTGATAAAGTGGCATCTCAAACTATCTTCTAACCTTCATATTACAGGCTGTTACATGTCTGATATTTTATCTATCTCCAATATTTCCTAAAGCTCCCCTTTCTTGCTAACATCTGCATATTTTGTGCATAATGTTATTTCTTAGTATCTTAACAGTACATTGTGTGTGTGTGTGTGTGTGTGTGTGTGTGTGTGTGTGTTCCAAAAGTTATTCTCTCCCCACCTCCCCCTCTTCCTGGTTTTGTCCTGTCACCTGTCTTTATAAAGCACCCAATGTCAGTCCATCTTCTTCCACATATACTTCCACATATACTATCTGCTATCTGTATGTGAATATCTGCCTCTCCATTCTTTTTTCAGACACTGGAACGGAGGAGAGAGTGAGAGAGAGAGAGATGCAAATGGCTGTGTGCACGTCCTTTTCTTCTTTTTTTTTTTTCCTGTTTTTAGAACCGAAACCGTTTGCTTAGTAATATTATTCCTCTTCATTTGAAATGTTACATGTGAAGCAGTATAGAGTGCCAGTATTCATTTTCACTTTGTGTTGGAATTTTAAGTATTAGACATGTGAAGCCATGACTGCCAGCTGCCCCTAGTTTCCAGGCTCGGTGCCATGTTGTAAAGATTGGTTGCTAAAAAATCAAAACCTTTTTTTTTTCTTCCCCCCTGAAAAACTGACCAGTTGTGTATAGTCTCCATTCTTCCTTATGTTGCATGCAGAACTAGTCTACGTCTTCATATTCTGTCTCCATTATATAGTAATGTGATAGAATTAAACATTACAAACATGTTCAGCAATCACATGATGATGAGTTGTTCGCCAAACCTAGGCAGACCTGGTAAAAGACTGCCATTATCTTCCTAGAAGCATAATGATGTATTTTGAAATTTGTATTGTAGATTACCTCAACTTTACATATCACTTTCAGTGTTAACTAAATACCCCTTTTCCACTGCCATAAAAAGCGGAGGTTATTGCAAGTGAATATGCAGAACCCAGGACTTTGCTCAGTGTAAAAGCGCCTACCCTGAAACTGACCTGGGATCTGTTAACCACATCCTTGTGCAAGGAACTGATTTAATTTCCAAGCAGTGGCACTGCACCCATGTGAATAACCTGCTTCAGTGCCCCTGTGGAAAGGGGTCTGACCAGGTTTAGAACTGTGTTGTTCTGAACCCCCAGTTCATAACTGGAACTTAGGTTAGAAAACGTGAAGGTGGAGTTTTACTTACCTGGGGTCTGCTATTCCTGAATCAGCAGGTTCCCCCACCAAATCCATCAATCGTTATGTTATGCTACTACCAGTGGCCTGTTCCAAATAGGCAAAAGGGTTGTGGTTTCTTCTCCAGTGTGATCTCCCAGTTCCCATACTGCAAGAGTATCCTAGTTTGTTTATGGCTGTGTACACACAGCGATGATGGATGAAAAAGCATCCATCATCGCTAGACATGCTAGTAAAATCAGCTGACCTGGGACCTCGTTAGCGATGATGTGGTAGTGCGCATCATCGCTAATCTTCCATCGGTCGGCCATATACACTAGGCGATTTTTACATGAAAATTGCTCAAAACAGCTGAAATGAGAGATTATCAGCTGAAAAAAAAGTTGTGCCCCAAGTGAGTATAGAACTCCAACTATCAAGAAAATTTAGTCTCCGTAAATGCTTTCTGTACTGTTATTCACTTAGACATCCCTGCCTGAGGTGTCACGATCTGCTCTGCTGTATCTAGCACAGTGTGGTCTGTATTTCAGCACTTATGAACAGACTTGTTTGTAGAAGCACCACAGCAGAGAGCAACACCCCAGGCAGAGAAGAGGAACGGCACGGGTTTTGAAAGATGTATGGTGCTAGAATGAGACTGGTACTTTGAACTGCATAAAAGAATCACACATATAACATAGTGCTATTACATGAGATCAATTAGAGGAAATGTTGAAACCTTTTGTCTTGTAGAGGAATTGGCCTCCTATAATTGGCAAACCTTTATGTGGCCCAAGCCTTTACCTTTTCTAAGGAATTCTCTTTCCCACTGTTCTCAGGATGCACAGCCACTGTCGCGTACATCCTGCATGAAACTGCGACCATTGGCTATGACTTGTGATGTAAGCGAGCTCACACAGAGTAGCAAATGGTTTCAAACAGCTGTGTCCAGGAAGTCTGCATCGGATAAATCAGACCCCAGTCCAGCACGCCTACAATCGGTTTGTTGAACAATGGCGGTTGACGCTAACCACCCCCAATAGAGCAGAGGCTAAGGGGTGGGCTACAAGTGATATCACAAGACTCGTTCCGCATTTGCACAGAAACCATCTGGTTTGTGTTTAAATCTGAATTGGGCCCTTTTTTTTTTTTTTTTTTTAATTTATTTATTTTCCTTAGCTAGTTGCAGCAGTCGGTAGATTTGACACCCCCTCCCCCTGTCATCAGTGCAGATATGCTTCAAATGTCCCATTTCTCATGCATATGAAAGAAGATGGTAGTAAGAGTAGTAATGTCAAGTCTGCTTTGTTGAGCATATTCATCTATACTTCACATCTGTGCATATGCAACCTGGAGCTATTCGGTCATATGCATCTCTATTTTGAGGGGGTGTTTACACATATGTAAAGTGTTCCGGGGGCCTCTCTGACTCATGTAGACTGGATTGAGGGCTATTCAGAAGTGAGTGTATGCTGATGAATCTTTTGCACTAGGGATGGGGCTGGTGTAAATGCACGCATTGCGGCCTACTTTGGAAACATATACTGAGACCTGCATATTTTTTCAAGCATGAAATGCAATCGCATCTCGAGTTGTGTGATACTCTAATCACACTTTATGATCAATGTATTTATATGAAACTGGCATGAATATGAAGACAAGCACAAGTTTTGTACCAGCTTCACCCTCACATATTAGCCTAGCTAGTGCAATGCTGGCCAAACCTGTCCTCAAGATCTACCAACAGTTCATGTATTTCAGGCAACCTGTGGATGTATAGTAGGAATGAATGCAGCATGTTTGAAAATGTGGCAGTTAAGGAGCCCATACACGCTCCGTTGTGTCCGGCTCCGTTCTGTGCTATGCAATGCGCGCTCCCACGCATCACATAGTACAGTACAAAAAGTATGTGCTGCACATACTTTTTATACTAGCTACACATCGTATCGGATCGCAGTGCATGCACAAGGCATGCAATCCGATACGATGTGTACTTTAAAAGTACAGAACGGAGCCTCAAAACGGAGCGTGTATGTGCTCCTTTAGTAATGACTACAGCTGTGCACCAGCTAGGTGATATGGCAAACAAGGACCGTTGGTAGATCTCGAGGATCGGTTTGGCCACCCCGTCTAGTGCTTTAGGAAATTGGCTTAATTTATGACATCTGCCTGTCTCAAGCTATTTGGTATCTCCAAGTTGATCAGTATACAAGTATTTGTCTTTCTCTCTCTCTCCCACAGGGTCGCATGGAGTATTTGGTGAAGTGGAAGGGCTGGTCTCAGAAGTAAGTGGATTTATATATTTTTATTTTATATAGTAATTCATGGTCAAAAGAATTGTTATCAGAAGATACAGTTTTTTTTTTTTTTTTTGTTCTGGATTAGTTGTTCTGATTTGTTGGTTTTAGGTACAGCACCTGGGAACCAGAGGAGAACATCTTGGATGCTAGATTGGTGGCAGCTTTTGAGGACAGGTAGACACCTCTGGCCAGTAAACCTTCATTTGGATCACTAACACCTTACAGTGTGAACACTTCTTATTTTTGTTCTCATAGGGAGCGAGAAAGGGAGTTATATGGGCCGAAGAAAAGGGGTCCCAAACCGAAAACTTTTCTCCTTAAGGTAATGTTTATGTATAGAAACGCACTACCAGGTGCTTTTATTTTATGCGCTGATTAATGTTAGATATTGCTGACCAGAGTTCTCCTTTAAAAGTTTATGTTCATTGACTACAAAACTGTATCGTATTTCTCTGTTGTAGTTATATAAACATGCTTTGCTAACCTAAAACATTCCTATCACTGTGATGTTTACAGGCACAAGCAAAAGCTAATGCAAAGACCTATGAATTCCGCAGCGAGTCTGCCCGGGGTGTACGAGTTCCATATCCAGGTCGTCCCCCTCAGGAGCTATCATCTAGATCCAGGGAAGGGCTAAGGAGTATTCCAACCTCTTCCCAGGGCAGCAGTGGCACTCGACCAGATATCTATAAAGAGAGGTTGGTTAGCCCAGAAATTAGAGGCGAGCACTATCCGTTAAAGATAAAAAAGAGGAAAAGGAGTCACCATGGCACAGTGCACCCCAAGGAAGATAATCAATCCTTAAGAATGACTCCTGCCAACCATACAAGTCAACTTGAACAAGTGGCTGGTTCTGCCATGGTAGATGATACTGGACCACTAGAATATCATTCCACACATGGTGTCATACAGCTTGCAAGGAGACACAACTCAGATTTGGGATCTACAAGTCAGGCAGAACACTGTTTTTTGCCCAGAGAACATGGATTGGCACATAAAGGACGTGATACTCATGGGCAGTCAAGCATTGACACACATCCACATAGGACAAAGCACAAGTCTGACATTATGAGCTCCAACTGCAAAGAGGCCGGTCTCCCAAAAAGCAGAAACCGCTCAGAATACCAAGGACAGGTGTCTGACATCTACAGGGAAGCACTGGTAACACATGGTGGAAAGCCTTCTCTTATTGCCCGTATCCCTGTTGCCAGGATACTTGGTGAGCCAGAAGAGGAACCATGGAGACCCCCAGTGGACAACATGGAGAAAATAGTAGTGACAGATGTGACTTCAAACTTTCTGACGGTGACTATAAAGGAAAGCAATACAGACCAAGGCTTTTTTAAAGATAAAAGATGAGTGTGTGTGTGTGTGTGTAGGTATATGTGTATATAATATCCAAATACACACATGCATTCGTTTCTTGCCCGAATTTTTCATAGTAGCAACAAAAACAGAAATCAACTCATTGTTCTAGTGAGTTCCTTTATAAATTACTGTGTAGATATGGTTTGAATAATATGAGTACACCAGCTGGAGATAGAAAATATATCTATATATATATGAACAGAGTGAGATGCACGTACACTGCCACAGAAATATGCTTTTTTTTTCTGTTTAATCCTCCCCCCCCCTCCCCCCCTTTCTGCCTGTATGCCCTAAACTCAAGCACCCACGTGTCTTAAATAGAAACCTTTAGCCTGAGATGCTTGCTGTCATCCTGGTACCCTGCCACTTCTATGATTACCTGACCTGGAATGCAATGCGAGCAGCTTGGCTGATTTAATAAAAGAAATAAATAAAATTGGTGGCAAACACCTAGGTAGCTGATAATGAGGGTGATGGAATTGGTATTGTGAGATTCTGGTCTTGGTCATTTAATAAGGTGAGTTAAGTATTGATGTCAGGTGACTTGTATTTTCTCTTAATACAGTGCAGTGGTGACATGGAAAATGTAGGCAAATGTACATGAAGAGTTTACCCCAAAGTTGGCATAGGGGTATACCGGACCACTTGTCACTTGTATGGAAGTTTGGAGTTGCCAGGAAAAAGTGTAGTAGAAGGTACATTGTTCTGTTAACACCTACCTGTTCCTAATAAAAACTGAAAGGGATGATATCTGAATTCACATTTTTTTTAATGCAGATATTTACAGAAGTTTTACACCAATATATTCAGCAAGTGGATGTATGTAATGTTATTTTCCCTCAATTATTTTAACTCTTGTGTTTTCATAGCATGTGGCTTAGTAGAACTCATTTGAACTTATAATGTACCAGAAGGGCATATGTTCTATATCTGCATATAGTGACAATGTCATTGTTCACTAATATAACCATTATTTTCAGAGAATTTTCAAATGACTTTGTCTGGTAAGTCTACTACTATAGTTGTTCAGGCCTCCTTCAATGGTGCGTGTGTATATTATATATACACACACACATATCTTGACTCTTCTGTAGTGTATCTGTATACACGTGATTGGCATACTTCCAGTGCAAGCTGTTAAAATAGATCACCATGTACGATGCTGTTGGGTGTCTTGTTTTCTTTGTTTTTTTTGTTTATTTTGTGTTCCTTAAATAATGGAAGCCGTTCTTGGCAAGTATTTCCTGTCGAACATAGATGGAAAAGCTATCCTTTCTAGATTAATTTATACTTAAACTCACATTTACTCATTCTTTCCCAGACAATTTCACAAGTTTCAGTCTGGTGGCAAAAATGCTTGCCATACTCTTCAGTCTTAAAGGTACAACTGCACTTATTGGAATAGTCCATTTTGGGACAAGTCTTCGCAGATTGATTACCCCTCCATATTTAACAAAGAAGGGAGGGTAAGGAACTACTGTGAGTGTGTGGCTCAAGTGTATTAAGTGAGTGCAATAAAAGGGTCACGGACAGGTTCTCTCAGTCTGTATTGCTGGCCCATGTGACCAATTCTAACTTACAAGGGTACGATTTGTGAGGACTTGTCTAAAAATAGGCGTGTCCTTTTTAATAGGTTTTACAGTATCAAGGGTTTCTTGTATATTGAGATCCCTCGACCACTCGCATTCAAATAATGTAAGATATGTTTTTGTATTACCTGTGTGTGTATATATAACTATATATTTTTTAAATTAATATTTCTTCAAAAATATTGCTTGTTTTGTCAGTTATTAGAATGCTCACTTTATTACAGTCAAACCAACATTTTACATCTCCCTATACACATGTAGTCTCCTTTACGCCATAATACATTTAATGGGACCGTTCTCCCTCATGTTGCGCCTTCACTTTTTCCCAGATATGGTATTTCACTGTTAAGTTCTGTATGGATTTCTTATTCAGTACAGTAGTTCATGTTTTTAGCTTACAAAAGTTCTAGAATGCTATACACCCCAATTATCAGGGGTGGGCAATTTGGTTCAGGTGGGTGGCAAATCTGCAGGTTTTAGTGAATTGTTCAGAGATGCATATAAGCTATTTTTGCATTTCTAATATATGTCAATGGCACCTTTTTATTGTTTGGGGATTTCCTCACCTCTGAGTTGTTCTGGGGCATGTGCGGTGGTGTAGCGTACAGGTCATAGGTGGCAGAGATCCTTGGTGGCTAAGAGAATGTAGTTGTGAAGGTGTGGAAGGCGTTGGGCAAACAATTGCCTGGCATGTCACTTTTTACCTTTCCCAGGTCTTTACCATACTGGATCAATTAGATTCAAATTAGTTTGTACCCCCTGATCAAGTTCTGTTTGTACAGATGACGTAAGGGTTTTCCTTTCATGCAAAAGCCACTACTTGAACACATTTTCCAGACTGTTTAACACAATAAACCACTGTGGTCCATAGCAAATCGTCTTGTGTTTTCTTTTTTTTCCTCTTTAGGTACAGTAGTCTTCATCATTTTTTCACTTTAATAGGTGAAACGTAAAATGAGGGAGGTTTGGACTGTATTTAGCTTCATGTACATCAGCCATATTCTACATGGGAAAGTGGGCGCGTGTGTGCTTGCATATATTTGATGGCAACCATGCATGTAGCTGTGGTTATCAAAAACCTTCACCAAGGTTTGTAATAATGTAGGCTCCTCAGATTTTATTGATAATTGTTATCTTGGGCCGTTTTATATTTAATTTCAGAATAACATGTTATTGCGCAGGGGTGCGGGATAGATTTGCTGAATATATGTGTGTTTGTCCAAAAAAATAAGTGTAATAGTCTCAAAGCTAGTTTTTTAAGACCATATGTATTTATATTGTTTGATCTACACTTTTACTTGTAAAATACAATTTTCTTCATGGCTCCAGTAGTTGAGAATCTGACATGGAAACAATGTCTTTTCAAAATGATATTGTTATTCTCCTAATGGGGATGTATAATACACTAATAAATAAGTTGGATTTCTTATTAATTGCTCCACATTGCACTGAGCATTTACTTATCACTTTAAGCTCCCAATCCTTTCCTCTCATTCCATATTTTGACAAGTGATCGGATCCGCAGATTGGTACATTGGAACTGATTCAGACGTGTATAACTTCATTCTAGCTATGAATGTGTACGCAGCAGTTATGCAAAAATAAGCACGTTTTTCTGTTGCCTGGATTTGTACTAAAACGCCCACCGTGGCTTCACAAATCCCAGTGGCTGTGTACAAAGACACCGCATCTGGTAATTTATCGAAGCTCTGAGTAGTCCAATGGACACCCAACATGGCCGCACAAACTAGACACCGAAGCCGTTGCAGCTGCTTACGGGCTCACCTTCTCAAGCAGGTAAGCAAAATGTTACCTCCCCCAAATGGTCCCTATCGGTCACTACAAATGATTCCTCTCTGCAACCTTCATCGGAAGACAATTGTGCCAAAGTGCTGCTTGGATGCATGAACAGACTGCAGATAATCGCAACTTCGGAGAACTTGGGTTTGCATAGAACTATGAATCGGGACCAATTGTCACCTGATTTAATTTTGGATTCCTTTCATGTGCAACAGTTCCGAGCCTACTTTTATATTACAGATGGTAAGTTGGAAAAAAATTAGCAATATGTCAGTCTGTTCTATACCTGGAGTTGACCTGCTAATATTCAGGAGCAGTAGGAGAACCTAACAAAACAACAATTTGCTGTAACTAGCGATGTCTTTTAGCTGAAATCCGTGCGTATCGCCCTGTCTGCACTTCTGTTTAAAAAGTTAATCTATAAATTGATTTCCCCAGTAGTGAGTCTATAGACTTGAGTACAAATTAATACATTGGGGTCATTCCTATTGTTTGCGATCTGGCGGGTACAATTCACCGTGGTAACGGCCGCACTTTACAGCAGCCCAGATTCGATGCCTCATAGGGCTCTGAGTGAAGTGGGGAGAATGTCAGTCTGTGAAGGGTGCTAGTTCTGGTGTTAAAGCAGCGCAGCAATGTCACATCAAACCCTTGATAAAGGATGTGTGAATCTAGGCCACCGTAAAAAGTGTGGCCTAGATTACTCATACTAGCTTGATCATTGCAGACAATAGGATTGAAAGTTTGTGCCTGTTCCCTTCCTGAGTACACATTAACTTCAAGGTTTCTATGTGGTTATAAAGTTTACATTGCTCACTTATCATCATTGTTCTCATCCTCCACCAAGGGCTTTGCCCAATATAACCTTTTTCTGATTGGTTGCTATGGTCAACATCTTATGTTCAGTGGAACTCTCTTCTTGGTAAATAAACCTCTAAGTGGTTTTTTTCTGGTACATTTTTTTTGGGGTGTAGGGTTACATGATGAAACTTTTATGGTAGAGGTAACACCTGTAAAATGAGGCCTTTTCATTCAATTTTTTTTGTACCACTGGAGCAATAAATAGGTTTTAACACACAACTTAATATTTTTCTATTTATCACCAAGGTTTTTTTTTTGTTTTTTATTGATCTCATCCTCCTCCTTGTAGTTCTTCCCACTCAGAGCCTGCACTGTACTGTTGAAAGTGCACCAGTTGTTGATTCTCTTGTAATTTTATAATTGTATTCCATAGATAAAAGTATTACTGTTTATATTAAGTTTGTCACATTTTGGTTTCCCGACACATTTCCTTTGTTATTCCAGTGACAAAGGTATGGTTTCAGAAGCCATATTGGATTAAAAGCTCTAGCATTGGAATAAAAGATTTAGCAACGCCAATGTTAATCTATTGATGTGCTTTTTAAGAACTACAATTTAAGCTTTTACTGGAATGAAAGAGAATGAACATCGAAATTGTGCATCGATTTTAGTATATGGCCATCTTTTAAAAGATCTACAATTCAATTGATCTACAGACTGATTGGGCACTGTGTTCTCTATACACACTGTCCAATCTTTTGTGACTGATATTACAACTCGGTGGGCATATTTTACATGAGCCCACCCAGTTGAGCTCCTAGTGCAGGTGTATGCACAGTTGGTGCATTGCCCGTACACACACACACACACACACCACGATTCATCAATATAAATATATAGGGGGTATTCAATCTGGAATTCCGACTGTGCCAACATTTTGACAGTCAGAATCCCGGGCCATTCACCTCCTAGGGTAACTCGACGAATTCAATGTTTTCACTGTCGGAAAGTCCGTGGACTGGTTAACACGGCCGTGGATTGTTGGAAAATGCTATGAATTTGTCAATCCTCTGCTGTTTCCCACATCTGACTTTAAAATTGTATCTGACTGCCTTCATTGCTGTTGGTAACTGCAGCATTGATTAGGTTAGTGCCGTTATTTCTGTGGCACAGATTGAATACCCCCCATAAGATGTGTTGCACCACGATATGTCTGTGAATTATGTCGCTCATATATATATATATATATATATATATATATAGGCCAGTGTGTATCCAGCATTAGTTAAGCAGGCAGGCCATATTTTGTTCTCGCAAGATACAAGGACTTGCTGTGTCTGGCCTTGCTATCTCCATTTCATGCTGCAGAATGATTTATGTGGTTTGTTATTAATGTACTACAGTCTACTGCATCAAACAGTTTGCTAGCTAAATATTTCAAACTAAGCTATGGAATCCTGTGTGAAGATGAATACTTCTGGCATCATCTATACACAAAGTCAGACAACACACATTTTATATAGCAGTACCGCTGACCAGGAGAGCAGTAGAAAAGACCAGTGGTACTGAAACCAGTACATGTGCCCAAACAGCTGAGAAACTTTCTTAAGGTAAGGCATACAATTCGGTTATACGCATAAGCCCACTCGAAGCAAATGCTTCAAAAGCTAGTCTGCTACCTTGTGTTTGTGCATGCGTGAGAGAGAAAGAGAGATAATTTCACTCGCTGCCAACAGATGGCAGTGTTTCGGAGACACACAATCAGACAATAGATATATATATATTTCCTCTACCTCCCCCATGGCAGCCAACACCTGTGGGTTATCTCCCTTCTGGGTAGTACTTGGAAAGGAAAAAAAGACGTCCGGCCTCTATATAAGGCTCCTCCTCCTAGGCCTCCTTGTCTTTTTTTCCTTTCCAGCAGGGTAGTGCGTGGAGCAGCAGGTGGAAAAAATCCTGCAGGAAAGGTGTTTGGCTTACCCCAGCGACGGAACTACAATCCCCGACGCCTAGAGCGCACCGGGGATTGAGAGAAGGTGAGACCGGCCTTCAGAGGTTAAACAGACCTCGGGTGCTGCATGCCGCTTCCTAGTGGAGTGGGCTCAAGCGGCGGCGTCCTCAGGCGGCACGAGGGCTTACAGTGGTGCGCGCCTGGTCCGGGTTAATCAGTACGTGAGACCGGACGGACGTCATAGGGGGCGCGGCGCATATGTATGACGCGGCAGCACACGGAAGACGCCGGAGTCTCTCTGCTGCTGCAAGCGCGCTGTTGCCGGAAGATCCCTATACCCAGTACAGCCAGCCAAAAAGTGAGTACGGCGGGCGTCCATGCGCAGGACATGTACTTGGCAGTATCAATTGCGGTGCTAACTTATATATGTTGTTAGCAGGCAACTAAAAGCTATTATGGAGGAAGAGAAACGGCCAGTCGTTAAAAAAACGGGGTAAGCCAACTGTAAGCCGGGTGTAAACCTGTATCACTAGGGGGAGTGTGGCTTTGGGCTAAACACTCGGTATGTGTTTTTTTGCACAGGTCTGATTCCAGCAAGGATAAAGGGGACCTTAAAGCAAAACACAAGAAAATGCACGTGGCTAAATGTCTGATGTGCACAAAGGATTTACCTGACGATAATATTGGCAGCGTATGCGAGCAATGCAAAACACCTCAAATACCCCTAACCCAGATGACGGGTTTAGTCGACATGCTCAGAGTGGCCCTTACTGACACCTTTGTAACCAAGGAAGACTTGGTTAAGGCCACAAGTAAAAGAAGCAGGGCAGTGTCAAGTGAAGGTTCTGCAGGCTCGGCAGAAGAGTTTGAGGCAGGGGCCTTGGCAGATGAAGATGAGGTGATAGCTGATAAATCGGATTCAGATTTTAACCCAGATATGGTAGAAAATCTGATATTACTGATACATAAATCTCTGGAGATAGAGGATAAACAGGAGAGCATTCTGCCTCAAGATTTATTGTTCAAAGACAAAAAGAAAAAAGGGAAATGTTTTCCATTATCTCAAACTCTTAAAGACGCAGTAGCGGAAGAATGGAAATTCCCAGGAAGAATGGAAATTCCCAGACAAAAAAGTATCAGTGCCTTTGAAGATTAACAAAATGTACCCATTCCAGAGTGACCAAGTCACAACCTGGGAGGAACTGCCCAAGGTAGATGCAGCAATAGCAAGAATCTCTAAAAAAACAACACTTCCTTTGGAAGATGCAAATATTTTTAAAGATCCGATGGAACGGAGAATAGAGCTAGGGTTAAGAAAACAGCACTTAACCACGGGAGCAGCCTTAAAGCCAGCGGCATCTATGGCTATAACATCAAGAGTCCTTAGAGGATGGTGTCAACAGTTGGAAGTCGACTTACTGGACGGGATCAAGAGATCTGAAACACTAAAGGGTGTGCAGAACATACAACTAGCAATAGAATTCCTTTGTGAAGCTTCTATGGACTCTCTGAGGTTGGCGGCAAGGGCAAACGCCACAGCAGCAGTGGTGAGACGAGCACTCTGGCTTAAACCCTGGGCTGCGGATGTACAGTCCAAAAACAAGCTACTAACATTACCTTTTCAAGGAGATTACTTATTCGGAGCTCAGTTGGATGAGATAATAACGAAAATCTCTGGAGGAAAATCGGTATGGTTACCTCAGGACAGAGCGACAAGGAAAGGTGCTGCTAATAAGCAGTTTAAATATCAGCCTCAGGACTATAAGGAAGCTAGAGCTTATCGCCCGGGTAGAGGCTACAGAAGAGGAAATTGGTCATCAAGATCTAATTTTCGTGGCCAAAGGGGAAGAGAAAACAGATTTTTCTCAAAACAGAACACCCAATGACGCCAGTCCACAGACTGTGGGGGCCAGGCTACATTATTTTGCAAAAATTTGGGAGAACTCGACATCGGACATATGGGTTCGAGAAGTGGTAACAGAAGGTTACAAAATAGAGTTCAAAGCCAAACCAGGAAAGTTCTTTACAGAATCCCCGGTGCCCAAAGAAAAAGCAGAAAGAGAAGCTTTACTATCAAGTCTCCAAGTCATGATACAGCAGAAAGTGGTGGTGAGAGTTCAGGAATCACAGGTAGGCGAAGGCTGGTACTCCCGTTTCTTTGTGGTACGAAAAGTGACGGGAGGATTCCGAACAATATTAGATCTAAGAAGATTAAACCGGTTCATTCAGGTACGGGCATTCAAAATGGATGCGGTGAAGACAATCCTACCAGATCTAAGTCAAAATATGTTCATGACAGCCATCGACTTGAAAGATGCTTACCTTCATGTGCCAATTTACATAAAGCATCAAAAGTTTCTACGCTTCTCAATAGAAGGAATAAGCTACCAGTTTACGGCACTTCCATTTGGACTGGCAACCTCCCCAAGAACATTCACAAAAGTCTTGGTAATTGTGATAGCGGTGCTAAGAAGGCAAGGCATAATGTTATGGCCTTATCTGGACGATATATTGATCGTAGCAAAGTCAAGGGAACAGGCGGTGGTCCATACACAGAGGGTATTGGAGTGCTTAAAGGACCACGGTTGGTTGATAAACTTGCAAAAAAGCAAGCTGGTGCCGTCAAACCAAAGAGATTATTTGGGAGTGACGATAGACACAAGGTTAATGAATGTGAAATTAACCAAGGAGAGGCAAAAGAAGCTAATAAGCTTTCTAAAACCAATGGTGAAAAAATCGGTAGTCTCATCAGAGATGTGCATGAAGGCACTAGGTCTGATGTCGGCAGCACTAGAGACTGTTCCATGGTCCAGATTCCATATGAGGAAAATGCAGAGATGCTTCCTATCCCAATGGGATGGAAACAGCAAGAACCTAACACAAAGGATTGTGCTAGGAAGCAGAGCAAAAGAGGACTTGAGATGGTGGTCGGACGGAAGCCGATTGGACAGAGGAAAATCTTTTGCCGGGGCACAACAAATAGTGATAACTACAGATGCCAGCCAGACAGGTTGGGGAGCGACATGCGACCAACAGATGGCACAAGGAGTATGGCCAATCAAGTTTCAAACAGCACACTCGAACTTGAGGGAGATGCGGGCAGTATATCTGGCTTGCAAAGAGTTCAACCACGCTCTGAAAAACAAAGACGTGGTGATACGTTCGGACAACAGCACGGTAGTCTCCTACATAAACAAGCAAGGAGGAACAAGGAGCCAACATGTGATGAAGGAAGTAGAGAAGCTGTTAATCTGGGCCGAAAACAATGTCCGAAATATGTCAGCAGTATTTCTGGCAGGGAAGGACAACACCCTGGCAGATGGGCTCAGCAGAACTACATGTGTTCCGGGGGAATGGAGTCTAAACAAAGAAGTCTTCAAAATCCTAATAGGGAAATGGGGACTTCCAGAAGTGGATCTCATGGCCACAAGAGAAAACAGGCAAGTCATGAAGTATTTTTCAAGGTTCAAGGAACATCAAGCGTCACAAATAGATGCCCTGACTTGCAAGTGGCCAAAGGAATTGGCATATGTTTTTCCTCCCCTTCCTATGGTACCAAGGTTGCTAAGGAAGATACAAAAGGAAGAGACAACAGTGATAGCAATATTACCATATTGGCCAAGGAGGCCTTGGTTTCCAAAGTTGCTTCAGATGGCAATAGACAAGCCCTGGAAATTACCAGAGAGGCCAGACTTATTGATACAGGGCAAAGTTCAATCCCCGCAACCAGAGTCGTGGAACTTGACGGCGTGGCTGTTGAAGTCAAAAACTTAAAAAGGAGAGGTTTCTCAGGGACTGTGATTAACACGCTGCTGAAAGCGAGAAAAGAGTCCACATCAAAATCATACTATAAAGTATGGAAGAAGTACAGTTCCTGGTGTGCGGAAAATCAGCAGTCTCCAGGGGAGATACCAGGGATCCTGGGATTCTTACAAGGGGGACTGGAAAAGAAACTGTCTCTGAGTACAATAAAGGTACAGATTTCAGCACTGGCAGCTATGCTCGATAAGAATATAGCAGAAAACAAGTATGTTAAAAGGTTTATACAAGCAACCAGAAAGATAAGACCAACTTTCAAAAGTCCTCTAGCACCATGGGACCTGAATATGGTCCTTAAAACACTAATGGACAAACCTTTCGAACCCCTAATGGAAGTTCCTATAAAGTACGTGAACTGGAAAGTGGCATTTCTGGTGGCCATAACGTCGGCCAGGAGGGTGTCCGAATTACAGGCCCTATGGGCAGAGGAGCCATTCCTAAACTTTTTTGAAAGTAAGGTGGTGTTGCGGACAAACCCACAGTTTCTACCAAAGGTAGTCTCAAATTTTCACGTAAACCAAGAAATAGTACTTCCATCTCTCTGTGAAAATCCGAGCAATGAGAAAGAGAGGAGGTTAAACACGTTGGACCTAGTGAGGGCCCTTAGAGTATATTTAGAAAGAACAAAGGACTTCAGGAAAACAAAGAATTTATTTGTTTTATCAGAAGGATGTAGAAAGGGGTCAGGAGTCTCAAAATTGACACTTGCCAGATGGATCAGGTGCTGTATTCAAGAGGCATACAGGATGAATAACCAAGCTTTACCATCAGGGTTAAAAGCGCACTCGACGAGAGCACTAGCCACATCTTGGGCTGAAAAAGGAGAAGCGTCCATTACAGATTTGTGCAAAGCAGCGGGTTGGGCTTCAGCTCATACCTTTACGAGGCACTACAGAATAGATGTGCTGGCCTCGGCAGATGCAAAATTCGGACGGAAAGTGCTAAGTGCAGTAATTTAAATAACAAGGGTTTGTAAAAAAAAAAAAAAAAAAAAAAAAAGAATTTTTTCTTTCTTTTTTGTGTTGTGCAAGATATGTATTTATGTTGCATTATTCTTATGTATCGGAGGGAACCCACCCTTATAAGTACTGCTCGGGTACCTCCCACAGGTGTTGGCTGCCATGGGGGAGGTAGAGGAAATATCAGATTGTTACCTGATAATATGTTTTCCTCTACTCCACCATGGCAGCATATATTCCCGACCCTGTGTTGTTAATTTGTTGTTATGCAATAACTATGAGTTTATATTTAAGCTGGAAAAATGAAGACAAGGAGGCCTAGGAGGAGGAGCCTTATATAGAGGCCGGACGTCTTTTTTTCCTTTCCAAGTACTACCCAGAAGGGAGATAACCCACAGGTGTTGGCTGCCATGGTGGAGTAGAGGAAAACATATTATCAGGTAACAATCTGATATTTTTTTTTTTTTTTTTGGGGGGAAAACCATTTGATAATATGATGTTTATTATCTGTACTCTGTTAGAGCCTTTTGCTGTACAGCAGTGGTGCATTTTAGTTTCTCCCTGCAATGTATGTATTGAAACTTTCCTTTTAGGCAGAAATTAAAATGTTAGTCTGTAAGCTCCACTGGGGCAGGGACAGTGGAAATAAGTCAACCTTCTCTTTAAGTTTCTTTGAATGTGTGTCTCTCTCTCTCTCTCTCTCTCTCTCTCTCTCTCTCTCTCTCTCTCTCTCTCTCTCTCTCTCTCTCTCTCTCTCTCTCTCTCTCTCTCTCTCTCTCTCTCTCTCTCTCTCTCTCTCTCTCTCTCTCTCTCTCGGCACAAAATGGAGTCACTCACCAGTCTTTCAGGCAAATCAAGCTGGATTTATTCAGGCAGCATGGCAATGGTAGTGGGCATCGACGTTTCGGTCCGCCTCTGGGACCTTTTTCAAGATACAATGCAGGGGCTACTGCCTCACTATTTATGCAGCCCGTGACCCGGAAGTGCTTCATCCCAATCAATCAATCAATTCGTTTTAAAACAATTTCATATATCAGTGTGCTATGTAACAATATTGTTATGACACACAGGCATGTTAACACAGAATCCAAACTGTAAAGTGCAAGTGCATATGTACAAATTTTAAGGTGCTACAAACGCTGTGCAGTGTATCATCGTACCTGTGGCCCGCATGTGTGGAACCAGTGGCGTAAATTGCGCAAGGCAGCCCCCGCCACTGCTTGGGGGAGCGGGGGCTGCGTGGGCGCCTGCTCCCGCCCGGGGCACTGAGCAAAGCGAGGTGGCTGGTTTGTGCTGCTGGTGACCGTGCGCCGCGCCGCACAGGAGAGTCGGCCGGGGCACGGGCGCAGCCATGACAGTCTGACAGACTCAGTGTCAGACTGTCCAATGGGAGGGTAGGCGGGCGGGCGGCTGTCCAATGAGCAGGCGGGGGTAAGGCAGCAGCAGTGACTGCTGGTTACGCTCAGCGGCGTAGCTAGGCACCGGCACCCAGGGGCGGAACTACCGCCGGTGCACCCGGTGCAGTGCACCGGGGCCCAACAGGATCACGGGGCCCGCAGCCGCTGCCGTCCGCACCGCATACCGCCGCTGCCATTTCTGTGTTTTTTTTGTTTTTTTAAAGCAGCGGCAGCGTGGGTGTGCGGGTCCGCGGCCGGGAGATACACACCTGACAGGATGCCGCCGGGCAGCTGCTGCTGACAGGCATGGATGCAGTCCCGACATCTGCATCCATGCTGGGGGTGACGGTCCTTCCTGTCAGCAGCTGCAGCATAGCAACAGGCTATGCAGCTTCAGCATAGCAACAGGCAGCCAATCGTGAGGCTGCCTGTTGCTGAATGGGATCCCAGAATACACTGCACTCAGAGTCAGACAGGAAGTTGGATTCCTCCTGTCTGATCTGATCACTGCAGTGCGGAGCAGCCAGCCATACAACAATCTAAGGTATTATTTAAATTATTATAAGAAGGGGGGGGGCATTTTAATTTCAGAGGACAGGAGGCCTGTTCAATTAAATATTAATGATACTACAGGGAGGGGACTGTGAAATTAATAATTATATTACAGGGAGGGGGCTATTAATTAATAATTATACTACAGGAAAGGGGGCTGTTAATTAATAATTGTACTACAGGGAGGGGGCCATTAATTAATAATTATACTACAGGGGGGGCTGTTAATTAATAATTATACTACAGGGAGGGGGCCATTAAATAATAATTATACTATGGCCACTCACCGCCACCATGGCCCGGTGTTGTGTGTGCTCAGCTCCTTGGCTGCAGAGGGCTCACACCAGTGCTGACGGACATTTGAAATATGGCACTTGTCAACCAGCCTATCAGAGCTCATGGATCGGCAGCCGCAGTTAGCGATTGGCTGCCGGGCCGCGAGCTCGGATTGGCTCACAAGCCTGTGCCATATTTCAAATGTCCATCAGCCCTGGTATGAACTGCTCAGCAGCATAGGAGCTGAATGCACACCACACAGGGCCGTGGCAGTGAGTCCTCTCCTCCACGGTTTTCTACTCTACTGCAATAATATGGGAATTTTGTAAGGGCAGTAATGTGGGCAATGTCTAAGGGTCACTACTGGGGGAATTATGTGTACGGGAAATTACTGGGGGCTTAATATGCAATGGGTATTACGTGTGTGCTATAATGTGTACTGGGCATAACGGTGTGTGCTAAAAGGTGTACTGGGTATAGCGGTGTGTGCTATAATGTTTACTGGGTATAGCGGTGTGTGCTATAATGTTTACTGGGTATAGCGGTGTGTGCTATAATGTTTTCTGGGTATAGCAGTGTGTGCTATTGTGTTTACTGGGTATAGCGGTGTGTGCTATAATGTTTACTGGGTATAACGCTGTGTTCTATAATGTGTACTCGACATAAGTGTGCCATAATGTGTACTGGGCATAACGGTGTGTGCTATAATGTGTACTGGGCATAACGGTGTGTGCTAAAAGGTGTACTGGGTATAGCGGTGTGTGCTATAATGTTTACTGGGTATAACGCTGTGTGCTATAATGTGTACTCGACATAAGTGTCCCATAATGTGTACTGGGCATAACGGTGTGTGCTATAATGTGTACTGGGCATAACGGTGTGTGCTGGAATGTGTACTGGGCATAACGGTGTGTACTGGGCATAACGGTGTATGCTGGAATGTGAATTGGTACTACTATGTGACCACACCACTTCCCCCCCCCAAAAAATGCCCTAAATTTTTAGCGCGCGCCTTCGGCGCGCACTGTCCCTGTTTTCCGGTTTATATTGTTTTTAGTAAATATGTATCTTTATGCGAGTGGGCCAATTCATACTTCCCCCCCGACCCACATATGCCATGCTGGGAAGAAGGGGAGAGGAGGCTTTATTCGGTTGGACCCAGAAAAGGTCAGGTAGGACCCCAATTTTAAGAAGTGAAGAGTCCCCGGGACCCACTTTTTTGGGTGGTTTTCGCAAAAAATATAATTAAATATATATATAGGGGGCGCAATAAATTTTTTGGCAGGGGGGAGCAAAATTTATAGTTACGCCACTGTGTGGAACGCACGCCACCGGACCCGGAAGTGACGTGCGCAAGGTGAACCTGCCGGCTCCAGTTTGGATTCTGTGTTAACATGCCTATGTGTCATAACAATATTGTTACATAGCACACTGATATATGAAATTGTTTTAAAACGAATTGATTGATTGATTGATTGGGATGAAGCACTTCCGGGTCACGGGCTGCATAAATAGTGAGGCAGTAGCCCCTGCATTGTATCTTGAAAAAGGTCCCAGAGGCGGACCGAAACGTCGATGCCCACTACCATTGCCATGCTGCCTGAATAAATCCAGCTTGATTTGCCTGAAAGACTGGTGAGTGACTCCATTTTGTGCCATTATACAAAGTAGTGACCTGCTAGCAAGTTCCCTACCCTGGATTGTCACCCCAGCAAGGGTGTTCCCATAACTATTAATTAAGGAATAAATGCTGAAAGCTTGGTCACAATTGGAGAGAGATCAGTCTACTACAAATAACTTTTTTTTGCTTTTACTTATCCCAGTGATTTTGAGATTGTTTTCTCGTGACACATTGTACTTCAAGTTAGTGGTAAATTTGGGTCGATACAGTCTGTGTTTTTTTGTGAAAAATACCAAAATGTCGTAAAAAAATGGAAAATTTAGCAATTTTCAAAATGTTAAATTTTCTGCTTGTGAGACAAATAATCATACCACTCAAAATAGTTAATAACTAACATAGACCATATGTCTACTTTATGTTTCCATCATTATTTCAACATCCTTTTAATTTTTTTGGACACTAGGAGGCTTAAAATATGAATAGCAAATTCTCAAATTTTCAAGAAAATTTCAAACACTGATTTTTTTAGGGACCAGTTCAGTTCTGATGTGACTTTGAGGGACTTGTATGTGAGACACCCCCATAAATGATGCCATTTCAAAAACTGCACCCCTCACAGTATTCAAAACAGCATTTTGGAAGTTTGTTAACCCTTTAGGTGTTTCACAGGAATTAAAACAAAGTGTAGGTGAAATTTCAAAATTTCATTTTTTTAGCAGATTTTCAATTTTAATACATTTTTCTAAGGAACACAGTAGATTTTACTAGAGAAATGTGACTAAAAATTGATTCCCCCAATTCTTTTGTTTTCATAAATATCCTATATGTGGCCCTAGTGTGCACGTTGACCAAACCACAGGCTTCATAAAAGAAGCACCTACTTGATTTTGGAGCCTTCTTTTTATGAGAATATTTTTTAGGCACCATGTAGGTTTCTAGGCACCATAAGATGCTAAAAGTTAGGAACCCCCCCACAAGTGACCCCATTTTGCAAACTACACCCCTCAGGGAATTCATCTAGGGCTATAGTGTACATTTCAAACCCCCAGGGGTTTCACCAATTTTTGTACAACTGGGCTGTGAGAGTACGGCAATGCCTCACATGTGACCAAAAAATACCATTTGGGTGCATGGCAGGACTCAGAAGGGAAGGAGTGATATTTGGATTTTGCAGCACAGATTCTGGTGGAATGTTGGTGGGTGCTATGTCGCATTAGCAAGACCCCCAAAGCACCAATACAGTGGAACCCCCCCACAAGTGACCCCATTTTGCAAACTACACCCCTCAGGAAATTAATCTAGGGCTATAGTGTACATTTCAAACCCCCAGGGGTTTCACCAATTGTGGTACAACTGGGCAGTGAAAATGAAAAATTAAATTTTTTACACAAAAATGCAGTTCTGGCTCAAAATTTTTCATTTTCACAAGGAATGAAGGAGACAAAGCACCCCAAAATCTGTGCCCCAATTTCTCCCGAGTATGGCAATGCCTCATATGTGACCAAAAAATACCAGTTGGGTGCATGGCAGGACTCAGAAGGGAAGGAGTGATTTTTGGATTTTGCAGCTCAGATTCTGGTGGAATGAATGGTGGGTGCTATGTGGCATTAGCAAGACCCCCGAAGCACGGTGAAATGATGAACCTAATAATCCATAGATGTGTGGTATATTTTAAAACACTCCTTTATACATAGGCCGGGTTTGTCGGGGAAAGTTTCACAGTGGAAAATAGTATCCTTTCTTATTCCCTTTTTATAGCAAATTTTGCACCTTTTTTGTGTCCTGCCCTTTTTTGCAGTGGAGGGGATTTCGTTAGGAAAATGCTGCCCTGGTACAATACGGGGGCCAGTACTAGAAGTACTGGGGCCCTCTGCCTGCTGGTTCCCAAATATTAGGCCCTTTATGACTTCCTCTTGAAAGTGCATAAATGTCCCCCTCTGGCTGGTAGAACGGAATAGCACGTAAGCGTTATACAGTGCCATCTGGATGATATACACGGCCAGCTTCTTGTACCAGATTTTTGTTTTCCGCAGGGCACTGTACGGCTTCAGTACCTGATCTGAAAGATCCACTCCGCCCATGTACTTATTGTAAACTAGTATACAATTAGGTTTTTAGGTGTGGGTACTGGTAACTCGTACAGGGATGGAGGTTGTACTGTCTCCGTGAATTGTTGTCAGTATAAGGACATCCCTCTTGTCCTTATATTTGACCAACAACATATTTTCGGTGCATAATCCCCTGCTTTCACCCCTTCTCAGTACTTGGGCAATGTGTGTTTTTGGGAGGCCTCTTTGGTTCTTGCGCACAGTACCGCAAGCTGCTGTACCTCTTGAACCAAGGGCCTTAAACAGGGGGATGCTAGTGTAAAAGTTATCCACATAGAGGTGATAACCTTTATCCAGGAAGGGGTGCACTAAATCCCAGACAATTTTTCCACTAACACCTACGAGGGAGGGGGGGCATTCTGGCGGTTCAATTCTTGAATCCTTCATATACCCTAAACCTGTGGGTGTACCCTGAGGTGCTTTCACACAGTTTATACATTTTTATGCCATACCTTGCCCTCTTACTGGGAAGGTACTGGCGGAATTTAACCCTTCCTTTAAAATGTATAAGGGACTCGTCGATACAAATAAATTTTTCAGGGATGTACAACTCTGCAAATTTGGCACTGAAATGATCAATGACCGGCCTGACTTTGAATAGCCGGTCAAAGGTGGGATCATCTCTGGGTGGGCACTGTGCATTATCGGTGTAATGTAAAAATTTAAGGATTGTCTCAAAACGAGTCCGAGTCATGGCCATACGGTAAAGTGGGGTGCTGTACAGAACATCTGTACTCCAATATTGCCTAATTTCTGGCTTTTTTACTATGCCCATATGTAACACCAGACCCCAAAACGTCATCATCTCTACTGCATCTACAGGGGTCCACCTAGCAAATGATGACGTGGGGTTTTGAGCAATAAACTGCTGGGCATATAAATTACTTTGGTCCACCATTAAATTTATAAAATCATCAGAGAAAAATAATTTGAAAAAGTCAATTTCTCTGAGACCTGTTGAATCAAATTGGATTCCTGGGATGGCCAAAAACTCAGGAACCTGGGGCTCTAAATTGTCTGGTGGTGGGGTCCATACGGGATCAATCATTTGGTGGGGGGGTCTCAGCTGCTCTACGGGGGCGTCTTTGAGGGGGTCCCTCATCACTAGAGGAGGAAGATGAGGTTAAGACGAATCCTTCAAATTCCCCGCTTGCATCACTGGCTGTGTCAGAGTCAGAGGCAAGCATGGCATATGCCTCCTCCGCTGAATACATTCTTCTGGATGACTGGGATGACATTTGGGATGCCATTTTTATTTTTGTGTTTCTGTAAGTGTAATGTTTCAACACGTGTATAGTGTAGGGGGGGTACAAACTTTATTTCAACACGGGGGGTATGTAGTGTGTAGTGTGTTTGTAGTGCAGAAAAAAAAATACTTTATACAGGAATTTGATCCCAATAAAAAAAAAAAAAATTATATCAACCCTGTGCCAAAAATGCTGTTCAGTGATGTACGTCACTGATCAGCGCTCAGCGGCCACAGGACACCCACAAAAGCAACGTGGGTGTAAAAAAAACCCCACTGCACTCTCCAAAAAAAACAAAACTGCAGATCAGTGATGCAACACTGATTAGCAGTGAGGGGCAGCAGGCACACAACTGTGGGTGCAACCTGACAGGGTATATATATATATATAAAAAAAAAAACCTGGACCCCAAAAAAGGTGCTGATCACTTAGTTTATACTGATCAGCACAAAAGGGGGGGGCAGCAGTCAGTTGCACAGGCAGCACAACCTTTGGTGCAACTGACAGGTGTATATATATTTAAAAAAAAAACCCTGCACCCCCAAAAAGTTGCTGATCAGCACAGATATACTGATCAGCACAAAAGGGGGGGCAGCAGACACAAAATATAGCACTCTCTATCACTCTCTGTCACTATCTCTCACTATCTCTCACTATCTGTGACTCTATGACACTGCAGCAGCAGCACACAGGAAGTCACAAGATCCAGGAAGCATCCAGCTGCTGGCAGCACGCTACCAGCGGTGATCAGGTAAGTATCAGGCAAGGATCAGGTCAGTATATCACGGCACGGTGACCGCTCTGCATGCAATTCCAGACCGGAATGGCGTCTGCAGTGCAGTCACCGTTAGTTTAAATCACGCGCCATGGCTGTGATTGATCCGTCGATCCGACAGACCAATCACAGCCTTGGGGGCAGGTGGGGTGAGGTGTGGTCATCACCGGTGACCCCCTCACGCCCCCTCCCACCCGGCGGTGATTGATCCCTGTGTTACCGAGCGTCTGATTCGCCGGTAACACAGGAAAACGCTGCGACTTGCTGTTCACATTGAACAGCCAATCACAGCGATCGCCGACGGGGGGGAGGCATCGCCGCCCCCCCTGGGCATGCAGGGACATGTCTGCTGTCAGGGACAGCAGACATGTTTAAACTGTCACCGCGTCTATAGACGCGGTGACAGTTTAAAGTCATGAAGTGTATATATACGTCATGTGTCGGGAAGTACATCCCGGCCATGACGTATATATACGTCAAATGTCGGGAAGGGGTTAAGACTTTAACTTTTCTGCCCCAAGCAGACAGCCGTGTTACAAGCAAGCTCTCTGCTCCGGGTGCTGCTAGACTACTACTAGCAGCCAGACACCGGAGATTTGGCTTCCCAGTGATCGGGGACCCAGGAGATATAGTGGAATCCAGGCGTCCGGAAAGACGCAAAACACAGCACCTTATCTCTTCTTTCCCAACTCAGGTGGACATTTGGTCGGCTTCCAGGCAGCTTCTGCAGAGTTGGGACGAAGACCTGGTGCCCTGCGGCTGCAGCAGCGGTGCCTTGTGTCCTGGGACGCCGGGGCTGAGAACTCCAGTTGTTCACAGGGCAGGCTGGTCTCCCCTGGAAAGACTCAAGCTACAGCACTTCACCTTTCACCCCTAACTCCTGCAGACGCCTGACTGGCTTCCAGACAGTCGCTGCAGAGCTGTGCCGAAGGTCTGACATCTCGTGGCTGGCGCAGACGCAAGGCAGCCGTAGGTGCCGGACAGAGCAGCAAGGAACTCGGTGCCTTATGCCCTGGGATACCGGGGCTAGGTCTGCATTGTGGATAGCCGAAGAGAAGTGCCGGGCTGAACCAGCTGAGTGGAGAGTTGAAACTGGAAGCGGGCAGGACACGGCAGAGTGAATATCTTTTAAAAGACCTCTCCCTGGTAACAGGAGAAGAAACAGGCCTGGGGACGGACAAACTGTACAGGGTAGATTTAAAATAAGGGGAAGCCAGGCGAGCACAGCCTATAGAAAGTTTCCCTTTTCTTTCCTCTCCCCACACTGATGGCTACTAACAGACTATTATAAAATATAAGGGGTGGAAAGGAAAAACAGCGGCCAGTGGGACGCATTACCCCCTAGTTGCTAGATCAAACTAAGAGGGATATCGTATCCACCCTTTGATAGAAGTACCTGGGACATTTAAAAGGCCTACTACAGTAGCACCTAGTTGGAGGCAATTTGTTGCATTTTTACCGGACTAAATTACCACATTTAACCCCTGGTATAAGAAGGAGGCTAAAGGGAACACCAACAACGTGGTTTATATAGCTATATGTATTGAAAAATACAGCCAAATACACAGATATCCAAGATCAACTATGGATAAATATGTGGGAAAATCCCAAAAAGGGGGAACCCTTCCACAAGGCCAAAAGAGGGCAAAAACAAAAGTCAACCCCCCCCCCCCCTACAGTCCTTCATCATCCATATTGAGTGAAGACATAATGGAACCTTTGCAGCACAGTACCTCATCGGTGATAAATGCACAAGAAATATCTGATAGTCTATCCCCTTTATTAGATAAAAAATTAGAGCTATAAATACGGTGGTTACACAGCTTAAAGAATACAATGCACGTTTTGAGGAGTCAGAGCAGCAAATAGCTAATGCAGAGGAGTAACTGGATTTAGCTAAAGCCACCAAAGCTGTGCAAGAAACAACTGACGGCCATTCAAGAGAAATTGGAGGAGTTAGAAAATAGAAGCCGTCGAAGTAAACATAAGACTGATTTGGTTTACCAGAGTAAGTTAAAAATAAAGACCTGATGGAAACCATTTCAAAATGGCTACCTAAGGAATTACAATGCCTGCCAACCAGTGGTCAAATCCTTGTGGAAAGAGTACATCGTATAGGTCCAGAACAACAACCAGACCGAGGCCGGCCATGCCCAGTCATTTTTAAACTTTTGAATTCTACAGATAAAATCCTCATTATGGAGGCAATAAAAAAATTGCGAAATCTGGAATATCAAGGGGAAAAACTACTCCTATTCCAGGATTTCTCTTACCAAGTGACGATGAGAAGAAAGGCATTCACACCGGTGTGTAATGCATTGTTTAAAGCTGGAATAAGATTTGCTCTCGTATATCCTGCAAAATTGAGAATCTATTATGACGGGAAGCCAATTTCTCTTCGATACAGTCTCTCCAGCACAAAATTTCCTGGCCCCCTTACCAGCTATGCAAAAGGAGAACCCAGGGAACATGGATTGAAAGAAGATAGGAGCATGCAAGCATAAATCTACCAAAGAAGATTGATAATGGAAACTGATAAAAAGTACAGATTGGTACAACAAGCGGTTAAACACTATCTTGTATGGAGTATTATTCTACAATTTTTTTCCTTAGTTATTTAAAGAAGAAGAAGCATCAGTATTATTATCACTATAGTTTCTTTTTCGTAATTGAGCATTTTTTTTTTCTTTTTACTAAAAACATTTTAGGAAATTTTTAGGAAGCAATAATTCACCTCCTTATGGTAATTGTTTATTCGAAGTGGTGACAAAGTTGGATAAGAGTCAACACGCAAATCACTACGTGGTTGGACATATCTGGTTATATTTCCTTATTTTTTTTTCACAGAATTTTTCTGGTTTTTCACAATATTTATATCGATTGTTTGAGATGCAGATTATTGCCCACAAGTAGTGGCTAGAGATATTATTTTTATGTCAATAGTCATTAATTGTCAAACAATAGAATACTGCAGTCTTGTTTACACTAAGTATATTACAAATAATAGGTCACTTAACAGGGCGGTGCCCTCCATTATATTCTCACTGTTTTGTAGAAGTGATGTAGCAGGATGTACTCTTACCTTATAAATTATCGGTTCCGGCAATATCTTATCTTTTTATCCTTCATCATTTAAAAAAAGCTAGATCCTTTTCTTGGTAATATATATAACATAAAAAAGAGAGATAAAATGTCACAAGTAATATACTGTATAGCTGATTATTTCCCCCTGGTAATTCCTTATGCAGATATGGGTATGGGCTATTCGGCAAAGATAACGTTCTCATCTCTCTTCTATCGATATTATAGAACCTTTACAAGATATAAAGTTAAGGGGCCCCAAGGGTTAGACCCTTCACCTCTAGAGACAGAGTACTAAGAAGAGGTGGTTAAAGTTCGGCATAGATATTTTTTCAGATAGAGAGGGTGGCAGGATGAGTGGAGAAATTAGGAGGACAGTGGCTCGGGAGTGCATCAAGTTTCTATCCTGGAATGTGGAAGGTCGCAATTCTCCATTAAAAAGGAAAAAAGTATTACAACATCTATAAAGATTAAAACCTGACATAGCAGTGCTTCAAGAGACTCACTGGAGGGATGGGGACTTTAATACGCTTATCTTACGTCTCTAAACTAAGAGGGGTATTGTTTATTATTAATAAATCTCTGCAATATAAGGTATTGGATAAACTGAGTGAACCGGAAGGGAGGTACCTATATGTGAAGATAAAATTAGAAGGAGAAACCTATACAATAGCTACAATATATGCCCACACTGGTCTTAATACAGCCTTTTTCATGGACGTATATGTCAGATTACAAGACTGGGCCGAAGGCCATATCCTATTAGGAGGTGATTTTAATGCAACACTAAATCAGAGAATAGATAAATCTGGTAACTCTACTGGTAATAATCCACCTTATCCTTGCTAATGGGCTCACTACACCTCACAGACCCCTGGAGATTTTAAAATCCAGCAGATAGGGAGTACACATTTTACTCACATCCACATCATACATCCTCTAGGATTGATTTCTGGTTGATCCCAACAACACTACTAGTAAGGGTAAGCACACACACACACACACACACACACACACAAAAAGACTAACTTTTAAATATTGTATGTTCACTTTAGCCTGGAAAATAGTCCTGTAGCGTTTCTTCCCATAGGCTGAGGGCATGATTTTTTTTTTCATTAGAAGATGAGTAACTCGAGTGTGGCATTTTTGAGGGTTTATGAACTATCACAATGACATTTTAAACCATGTTGACGTTATGAATGTCTACATGTTATGGTCAGACATCTGAAGGGATACTGCTAGGTTAATTGGCTCCCAACAAAGATAAACCCGCAAATCAATGTGTGTGGTATACATGTGGTAGAGAATATAGAGTGTAAGTTTCAATTGGGCAGGGGTTTTGATGTCAAAATTCAAATATTCTCTGTAAAGCGCTGCAGAATATGTGGGATGTATAAATAAGCGGGGAACAGATTCCAGCACTACAGAATAGGGGAGACCAGGTTCTCTCAAGAAAAACATACAAGACCTGGTCAAAGAAAGGATCTTTCCCATAAATATATGCAATACCAGGGTATTGTTGAGGGCAAGTAGTCATCTGGCGCGAAAAGTATTTAAAAATGTTGTACTGTTGAATGTGCAGAGATCTGGGAGGATATGCTGTGCTGTGAACACATGAAGCCAGTGGAAACGCAGAAGCAGACTTTACAATGTGTAGTAAGGGACTTTGCATCCATTGACAGCAGAAGGATCAAACCAGTGGCTGCAGCCACCGAGACAAGCTCTCTTGAATTGGAACTATGTGCATGACAGTACAGTGGGGTAGTACAGCAAATCCTTGCAGTGTAATCACAGTTAACACCCTCCTAGCCTAAAGCTACCTATCTGCCAGCTGTTTTGAGGACTATGACTGTTGCCATGGTCCAACTTGAATTGGCCTCAATTTGTGTTTTTGTCAAAGACAAGCTTGTGTCAAAGCTGTAAACTGTAGATAAGGTAAGAAAGCAGCCTTGCCAAAACAGGCTAGCTGAGCAATGATGTAGATCATGCAAGACTGGGGACTGGTATTCAAATTCAATGGAGGTCACAATATCCCTCATAATACCTCCTGGGATATATCATTTTGCAAGAATGTCGTTTAAGAGGCTCCCAGATGAGCGTAGTGGATGTAGGCCAGAAAAACTGCTGGAAGAAGTAGCAAAGATGGGCAGTTGAACAGGTGGCTCTTATCCTAAATAGCCTTTTGGTCTTTCAAAAACCAGTAGGTATTTTAGTGATTTATGTGACCATGTGAAAGGATGATTTCAGAGAAATGTCTGCCATGTAATGATAGCAAGCCACTACAGTTTTGAAGGCAAATTAGAAGTTTGATCAATAGCTGATGGGTAAATATGTCAGAAAAATAGTGGCCTTCATAAATCCTCACGGAGGTACCAGAAACAATGTAGAGGGGGAAAAATGGTTCTTCGGGGTAGAAAGCATCCCATGTTGCAGACAAAGAGAATGTAGTATTTTATTTTCTCTTGTCATTCCAGGAAGGTCTCTAAAAGGTGGAAGTCCTCTTTTTTTTTTTTTTTTTTTTTTTAAAGCTACCGATAACAGGATTTGTTCTTCCACAAGTGGATATTATGGAATGAGATCAGAAAGAAAGGAAGGAAGAAAAAAAAAAAACACATTTAATTTTTTGGTGGAAATCCCAATGTTGATTTTACTGATGATGATGATATTCCACACATGGGACCTGATTTTAGTATATAATTGTAGGGTGAGATTTAATAGGGTGAGAGATTTGGTAAGAAATCTCCAGGTTTTTTAAAGCGGCAATCATTTACACTGCAAAACCAGTTTGATTTTGCAGTGTAAATGGTTGCCGCTTTAAAAAACCTGGAGATTTCTTACCAAATCTCTCACTTTCTGAATCTCTCATCCTATTAAATCTCACCCGTAGTGTTCATTCTAGCAACCGCTATCTTTGAAAATCCATGCAGTTCCTCTTCCCTGCCTGGGGTGTCGCTGTCTGCTGTGGTGTTTCTAGCACATGTCTGGTTTGCATATCAGTGCTGATATACAGACCACACTGCTAGAAGCACCACAGCAGACAGCCCCACCCCAAGCAGGGAAGAGGAACTGCATGGAGTTTCAAAGATAGCGGATGCTAGATTGAACATTATAATTGTGTATAAACCTAATGGTTTATGTACTACTGCAAAGTTTTACAGATGCTGCCAGCAAGATCACTTGTAGTGTCCAAAATTCACAGCATTATTGACCTGCCGTGGACATTTGTGGGAGTGGGGGAAATAACTTACTGGCCAACAAAATAGGGGAGGTGTGTGTCACCCTGTTTTGTAGGCATGCTGGCTAGGGTAGGGCATGTTTGTCTTCCAATGCAGATTTCCTGGCCCTGGCAAGGGGTTCCATATCGGTTTTTGAGTGAATGGTGGTGATGATCCAATGCAACATCTTTGGAAACAGCACTTGGATCTGCAATGCAGGCAAAAGGCAAATTTATTTGGACCACTGCTGCAACATTAACATTTTTATGGAGCTACTGAGTGCAAAGATACAATAGTAATGCAAATAGACACCTCTTAACAATGCGCTTGTTTAAGCTACACTAAAGGTTGAGGTAGCAGAACTGAGTGTTCTTTTACAAACAAAGTCGGCTTCAGAAGATTAAATAATTTCTTTGTCCTGTTATCAAGTCATCTCTGTCTCCATTGGATCTCAACTTCGTACTTAAAGCTCTTGCAGCAGCAGCAGTGTTTAAACCATTGTATGAGGTTTCTTTAAGATGGATGATGTTGAAACTAGTGTTTCTAGTGGCAATTACTTTTTCCAGAAGAATGGTACAGGTACATGCACTATGGTCAAAGAGCCCTTTTTAAATATCTTTATAGATAAAGTGGTCTTGAAAGCCACTCCAATATTTCTGCCAAAGCTAGTATCAACATTTCATATAAAAAAGGAGATTATATTACCATCCTTTTATACACAGCCTGGGAATGAAAAGTATGAGATACATCATTAATTGGATCTAGATGGAGCAATCTCTATATACAGGACAAAACATCTTAGGAATACAGAACAGCTGTTTGTGATTGCGGCTGGAGCTCAGAAAAGTCATGGTTCTTGTAAACAGACTATTTCCAGACAGATAGCAGAAATAATCACACATTCATACAGGGAGAAGGGGCCGAAAGTGCCAAAAATACTAAGCGCTCACTCGACTAGAGTGGTGGCATCTTCTTGGATTAAGTAGGCTCATGTACCACTTTCCAAGGCAGCAAGATGTACATCTGTGCATACCTTCTGTTGTCATTATAGGCTCAATCCAATTCTGTATGGGTTTGTATCAAGAAACTTGCATACAATTGCACAATGGAAGCACCCAAGAAATAAAATATTCATTTAGAAATGCCAATTTGTGATAGTCTTGGAGAGGTTGCATGATTTTTCTACAATATGGGACCTGATCGAAGTGAAAAACTGGGGAAAACCTCATGGACCCCCAAAAAGTAACTAAGACAACAGGGCCGGACCATAGAGAAGTAGGTTATTAATCTTAACCCCTTCCTGACACAGCATGTTTTTGCCTTCCTGACAGAGCCCTTTTTTTCAAATCGGACATGTATCACTTAAGTGTGGATAACTTTTTTTTGCTTTTACTTATCCCAGTGATTTTGAGATTGTTTTCTCGTGACACATTGTACTTCAAGTTAGTGGTAAATTTGGGTCGATACAGTCTGTGTTTTTTTGTGAAAAATACCAAAATGTCGTAAAAAAATTGAAAATTTAGCAATTTGCAAAATGTTAAATTTTCTGCTTGTGAGACAAATAATCATACCACTCAAAATAGTTAATAACTAACATAGACCATATGTCTACTTTATGTTTCCATCATTATTTCAACTTCCTTTTAATTTTTTTGGACACTAGGAGGCTTACAATATGAATAGCAAATTCTCAAATTTTCAAGAAAATTTCAAACACTGATTTTTTTTAGGGACCAGTTCAGTTCTGATGTGACTTTGAGGGACTTGTATGTGAGACACCCCCATAAATGATGCCATTTCAAAAACTGCACCCCTCACAGTATTCAAAACAGCATTTTGGAAGTTTGTTAACCCTTTAGGTGTTTCACAGGAATTAAAACAAAGTGTAGGTGAAATTTCAAAACTTCATTTTTTTTGCAGATTTGCAATTTTAATACATTTTTCTAAGGAACACAGTAGATTTTACTAGAGAAATGTGACTAAAAATTGATTCCCCCAATTCTTTTGTTTTCATAAATATCCTATATGTGGCCCTAGTGTGCACGTTGACCAAACCACAGGCTTCATAATAGAAGGAGCACCTACTTGATTTTGGAGCCTCCTTTTTATGAGATTATTTTTTAGGCACCATGTAGGTTTCTAGGCACCATAAGATGCTAAAATTTAGGAACCCCCCCACAAGTGACCCCATTTTGCAAACTACACCCCTCAGGGAATTCATCTAGGGGTATAGTGTACATTTCAAACCCCCAGGGGTTTCACCAATTGTGGTACAACTGGGCAGTGAAAATGAAAAATTAAATTTTTTACACAAAAATGCAGTTCTGGCTCAAAATTTTTCATTTTCACAAGGAATGAAGGAGACAAAGCACCCCAAAATCTGTGCCCCAATTTCTCCCGAGTACGGCAATGCCTCACATGTGACCAAAAAATACCATTTGGGTGCATGGCAGGACTCAGAAGGGAAGGAGTGATTTTTGGATTTTGCAGCTCAGATTCTGGTGGAATGTTGGTGGGTGCTATGTCGCATTAGCAAGACCCCCCAAGCACCAATACAGTGGAACCCCCCCACAAGTGACCCCATTTTGCAAACTACACCCCTCAGGGAATTCATCTAGGGGTATAGTGTACATTTCAAACCCCCAGGGGTTTCACCAATTTTGATACAACTGGGCTGTGCAAATGAAAAATTAAATTTTTTACACAAAAATGCAGTTCTGGCTCAAAATTTTTCATTTTCACAAGGAATGAAGGAGACAAAGCACCCCAAAATCTGTGCCCCAATTTCTCCCGAGTACGGCAATGCCTCACGTGACCAAAAAATACCATTTGGGTGCATGGCAGGACTCAGAAGGGAAGGAGTGATATTTGGATTTTGCAGCACAGATTCTGGTGGAATGTTGGTGGGTGCTATGTCGCATTAGCAAGACCCCCAAAGCACCAATACAGTGGAAGCCCCCCACAAGTGACCCCATTTTGCAAACTACACCCCTCAGGGAATTCATCTAGGGGTATAGTGTACATTTCAAACCCCCAGGGGTTTCACCAATTTTGATACAACTGGGCAGTGAAAATGAAAAATTACATTTTTTTACACAAAAATGCAGTTCTGGCTCAAAATTTTTCATTTTCAGAAGGTATGAAGGAGAAAAAGCACCCCAAAATCTGTGCCCCAATTTCTACCGAGTATGGCAATGCCTCATATGTGACCAAAAAATACCAGTTGGGTGCATGGCAGGACTCAGAAGGGAAGGAGTGATTTTTGGATTTTGCAGCTCAGATTCTGGTGGAATGAATGGTGGGTGCTATGTGGCATTAGCAAGACCCCCGAAGCACGGTGAAATGATGAACCTAATAATCCATAGATGTGTGGTATATTTTAAAACACTCCTTTATACATAGGTCGGGTTTGTCGGGGCAAGTTTCACAGTGGAAAATAGTTTCCTTTCTTATTCCCTTTTTATAGCAAACTTTGCACCTTTTTTGTGTCCTGCCCTTTCTTGCAGTGGAGGGGATTTCGTTAGGAAAATGCTGCCCTGGTACAATACGGGGGCCAGTACTAGAAGTACTGGGGCCCTCTGCCTGCTGGTTCCCAAATATTAGGCCCTTTATGACTTCCTCTTGAAAGTGCATAAATGTCCCCCTCTGGCTGGTAGAACGGAATAGCACGTAAGCGTTATACAGTGCCATCTGGATGATATACACGGCCAGCTTCTTATACCAGATTTTTGTTTTCCGCAGGGCACTGTACGGCTTCAGTACCTGATCTGAAAGATCCACTTCGCCCATGTACCTATTGTAATCTAGGATACAATTAGGTTTTGAGGTGTGGGTACTGGTACCTCGTACAGGGATGGAGGTGGTACTGTCTCCATGAATTGTTGTCAGTATAAGGACATCCCTCTTGTCCTTATATTTGACCAACAACATATTTTCGGTGCATATTCCCCTGCTTTCACCCCTTCTCATTACTTGGGCAATGTGCGTTTTTGGGAGGCCTCTTTGGTTCTTACGCACAGTACCGCAAGCTGCTGTACCTCTTGAACCAAGGGCCTTAAACAGGGGGATGCTAGTGTAAAAGTTATCCACATAGAGGTGATAACCTTTATCCAGGAAGGGGTGCACTAAATCCCAGACAATTTTTCCACTAACACCTATGAAGGAGGGGGGGCATTCTGGCGGTTCAATTCTTGAATCCTTCCCTTCATATACCCTAAACCTGTGGGTGTACCCTGAGGTGCTTTCACACAGCTTATACATTTTTATGCCATACCTTGCCCTCTTACTGGGAAGGTACTGGCGGAATTTAACCCTTCCTTTAAAATGTATAAGGGACTCGTCAATACAAATAAATTTTTCAGGGATGTACATCTCTGCAAATTTGGCACTGAAATGATCAATGACCGGCCTGACTTTGAATAGCCGGTCAAAGGTGGGATCATCTCTGGGTGGGCACAGTGTATTATCGGTGTAATGTAAAAATTTAAGGATTATCTCAAAACGAGCCCGAGTCATGGCCATACGGTAAAACGGGGTGCTGTACAGAACATCTGTACTCCAATATTGCCTAATTTCTGGCTTTTTTACTATGCCCATATGAAACACCAGACCCCAAAACGTCATCATCTCTACTGCATCTACAGGGGTCCACCTAGCAAATGATGACGTGGGGTTTTGAGCAATAAACTGCTGGGCATATAAATTACTTTGGTCCACCATTAAATTTATAAAATCATCAGAGAAAAATAATTTGAAAAAGTAAATTTCTCTGAGACCTGCTGAATCAAATTGGATTCCTGGGATGGCCAAAAACTCAGGAACCTGGGGCTCAAAATTGTCTGGTGGTGGGGTCCATACGGGATCAATCATTTGGGGGGGGGGTCTCAGCTGCTCTACGGGGGCGTCTTTGAGGGGGTCCCTCATCAGCAGAGGAGGAAGAGGAGCTTAAGGCGAATCCTTCAAATTCCCCGCTTGCATCACTGGCTGTGTCAGAGTCAGAGTCAGAGGCAAGCATGGCATATGCCTCCTCCGCTGAATACATTCTTCTGGATGACTGGGATGACATTTGGGATGACATTTGGGATGACATTTTTATCTTTGTGTTTCTGTAAGTGTAATGTTTCAACACGTGTATAGTGTAGGGGGGGTACAAACTTTATTTCAACACGGGGGTATGTAGTGTGTAGTGTGTATGTAGTGCAGAAAAAAAAAATACTTTATACAGGAATTTGATCCCAATAAAAAAAAAAATTGAAGGGGTTAAAAAAAAAAAAAAAGGTCCTGCGCCAAAAATTGAGCACAGATGTTGGTCAGTAACGTCCGTCACTGAACAGCGCTCAAAGGCAACAGGACACCCACAAAAACAACGTGGGTGTAAAAACAAAAAAAAACAATTTAAAAAAAACTGCAGAAAAAAAATATCAACCTGTGCCAAAAATGCTGTTCAGTGATTGTACGTCACTGATCAGCGGCCACAGGACACCCACAAAAGCAACGTGGGTGTAAAAACAATTTAAAAAAATTTCCACAGCACTCTCCAAAAAAAAAACAATTTAAAAAAACTGCAGAAAAAAAAATATCAACCCTGTGCCAAAAATGCTGTTCAGTGATTGTACGTCACTGATCAGCGCTCAGCGGCCACAGGACACCCACACAAGCAACGTGGGTGTAAAAACAAAACCCCACTGCACTCTCCAAAAAAAAAAAAAACTGCAGATCAGTGATGCACCACTGATTAGCAGTGAGGGGCAGCAGACACACAACCTGACAGGGTATATATATAAAAAAAAAAACCTGGACCCCCAAAAAGTTGCTGATTAATTAATTTAAACTGACCAGCACAAAAGGGGGGGCAGCAGGGGGGGCAGCAGTCAGTTGCACACGCAGCACAACCTTTGGTGCAACTGACAGGTATATATATATATATATATAAAAAAAAAACCCTGGACCCCCAAAAAGTTGCTGATCAGTTAATCAATCAGCACAAAAGGGGGGGCAGCAGGGGGGGCAGCAGTCAGTTGCACAGGCAGCACAAACTTTGCTGCAACTGACAGGTATATATATATAAAAAAAAAAACTCTGCACCCCCAAAAAGTTGCTGATCACCTCAGATATAGTGATCAGCACAAAAGGGGGTGCAGCAGACACAAAATATAGCACTCTCTATCACTCTCTATCACTATCTGTCCCTATCTCTCACGATCTGTGACTCTATGACACTGCAGCAGCAGGACACAGGAAGTCACAAGATCCAGGAAGCATCCAGCTGCTGGCAGCACGCTACCAGCGGTGATCAGGTAAGTTTCAGGCAAGGATCAGGTATGTATCACGACAGATTGGCACGGTGACCGCTCTGCACGCAATTCCAGACCGGAATGGCGTCTGCAGTGCAGTCACCGTTAGTTTAAATCACGCGCCTTGGCTGTGATTGGTCCGTGGGTCCCACGGACCAATCACAGCCTTGGGGGCAGGTGGGGTGAGGTGTCGTCGTCACCGATGACCCCCTCATGACCCCTGACGCCCGGCGGTGATTGACACCTGTGTTACCGAGCATCTGATTCACACTGAACAGCCAATCACAGCGATCGCCGACGGGGGGGCGGCATCGCAGTCCCCCCTGGGCATGCAGGGACATGTCTGCTGTCAGGGACAGCAGACATCGTCCCTCTCGCGGGGACAGTTTAAAGTCATGACGTATATATACGTCATGTGTCGGGAAGTACATCCCGGCCATGACGTATATATACGTCAAATGTCGGGAAGGGGTTAATGTTAATAATGGCTGCTTTTTTCATTTTTATTAATGGTTGTAAAATGACAGCCAGCACGTGTTCTTTATCAATTTTTAAAGGGGTTTTCTTCCCCATTATTTTGGGGTGCAGAAAAGTGATTGTATAGTATTTGTTTAGCGTTTTTATACACACTTGTAAAAAAAAAAAATGTTCTTAATCCACATCTGCAAGTTCAGTTACCTGTCGCACATCATTTAAATCTCATTACTAAACATTTCTCCTTAATACTGACCTGTCTTGAGTGGCCAAATCATCCAATTTAAACCCTTCCATTTGCAAGATTATTTATGTGCGTGTGCAGTCGAGGAGCTTATCATTTTCTGTGACTTCCAATCCTTACAGCCCACTAGGAGCTGGAACTCCTGGCCCTGGTTGTTTTTTCTTCAAGTAACTATAGATTTCTAATCTATTTCTGCCATCAATCCATTACAGCCTCCAGGAGGTGAAGAACCAGCAGACATGACTGGTTCTTCATCTCCTGGAGCAGACAATAATAGGAAAGTTATTAAATGGTAGTCATTTGCAGTCAGTTAGGGGCCCTGTAGCCCAGATCTTGGCAATGCCTGCACAGTCTCTTTCTGCTTTCAATACCAATGCCCCAGGGCCACGCATCGGGTTTGAATGTGGCTATCCCTGTGCGATTCTAACTTTGTATTCGATTTTGACTATATAGTCAAAATCAAATAGAAAGTTAGTCAGAATTGCACCAGCATTAGAGTGAAGGTGCCCACACCCAGTGCGATACTCAGATGCGGTTTGAACTCATCGCATGTAGTTGACATCGCAGTGTTTATTGTGGCGTGTGATGCGCATTCCTGCGTATGGCATGACAAAGTATGTGCAGGCAGTACATCGCATCTAGTTCAAATCCCATGCTGTTGTAGCGTATTGCATGCAGGTTGAAATACATGCAATGCAATCCTATTACAAAATGCATCTAGCACACAGTGTGGGCACCTTTTAAACCTGTGCAGCCCCCATTCTTTGGACCTCACTGAGCCAGGAGCAGCAGGCAACATCAGCCCTTGGGGGGGGGGGGGGGAGACTATTTTCATTTTGATTTGAAAATAAGTGTGATTTAAACAGTCTGCTGATCTTTATCCCTACATATGTAATAGATTATAGCAGAGTATATTTATCTCTTTATTAACATTTATTTTTGTAGCACTGGCATATTTACATTTGGAAACCAGCACAACAATAAAACACAAGACTGTCTATTAACAGACTGGGGCCAGATGTATTAAGCCTGGAAATGTGATAAAGCTTAGAGAGATAAACGGGGTCTATTCATGTAGCAAAGAAAATCCCTGTTTTGCGCCAAGATCAGGGCCAGTGTTCTCGGCAGAGAACCATGGCCCTGACAGATCGCTCAGTGGCACATTGCTATGCAGCACTGTGTGCTGAGTATTCTGATTGATCTAGTATCGCTCAGAATACTCTCGCATTGCATCTCCCTGTGTGTAGGCCACATTATTTGTAAATTTCCTGACTTCCCCAGCGGCACCCTCACTCCCACTGAGTCGCATCCCCATACTTTTCTATTGCTTTCCATTTCCATAAAAAAAAAATCCATTTTACATCTCAGGATGGCAACAGAAGGCTTGTTACGGAGCGGAGCAATGAAATCAGCTGTCGTCCACATTCTCCCCACTCCATTCTGTGTCAGCAGCCAATCAGAGGAGCCCATGGCATATGGATATGCATATGTTGGGTCTCCTCCTGGCTGATACATCAGAAAGATATTGTACCCAATCATACAATCTCAATTGATTGTAAGATTGATTCATACAATCTCCCGGCCCCGGGAGATTGGAGGATTGGCCTTCAGATCTGACGTGCTGCACGTCAGATCAATTGGGATTGGGGGCAGATTGCATGTGCTTTGCAATCTGTCTTTAGATGGCTCATACAACCAGAGTCATGTGACACTCCCTCCCTGACTAGCAGAGAAGAAAGGTGCAGCTTCCAGGTGGCCCGTGGCAGTGAAGATGCTGGGAGCCGCAAAAGTATCCAAGCGTCAGACGGGCGGGCGGCTAAAGTTGAGCGGTGGATGTCCTTTTGCACAATTCTGTTACTACTCTGAAAACAGTTTTCAGAGGATTGCTGCATTCGGGCTATTTAATCATGTCATAACACAGCAGTCGTGAGCAGATAGGTAGTTGCTGTTAACCTGTAAATTAAAAACAAATGGATATTTGGTACTCCTATCCTTTTGATCCTAGTAGGTCAGCCCCCTATTGAAATGAAGCTTCAATCATACAATCATGCAGCAGATGGATTGTATGACAGATTGTGTGTCCAAACACCACCAAGGACTGCCCGGGATTTCAAGGGAAATTGGACACAAACATGAGCGCAATCGATCTTAAGATCGCTTCTTTCTTATGTATGGCCAGCTTTATTCTGCTCCTGCCTCCTGACTGCCCCCTCTGCCCCCAACACTGCCGCCACTGAGTTGAGCTGATATATGATAATGCCAGGTCATTTCCTGCCTGCTGTCACTGTCCCTGGTTGGAGGTGGGTGGTGACTTTAGGGAGTTATTGCAGAGAAAGCAGGAGTGTACAGGAACTTCTGAGGAGCTCAGCTGTATGTATGTATGTATGTATGCATGCATATATTGATGATTAGTACCACAGTCCAGCAAATACCACCATTACCAAGGAGGCAACAGAGACACCAAAGTCCACTTGTGACGCTTGTTCTCCTCAGGCCAGGTACTTTCCTCTAAAAGAAACAAAAACCAATAAAGAAAGTGCACTGTGTTGTTCTACCAAATTTTATATATATATATATATATATATATCAGACAGACGGCGGCACTCAGCAATACAACCGGACTCGGGATAGCAGTATTTGCCAACGTTTCAAACCTCTTTTATTGGGTTCTTCCTCAGGACACGTGTCCTCAGGAAGAACCCAATAAAAGAGGTTCGAAACGTTGGCAAATATTACAAATAATTGACCAGAAGTCCGTATAGATGTTTTTTCCCTTTATTCAAGTTGTTTTTTGTTTTTGTTGTACATTCATAAACGTGTTGTAACACCCAGCGCGTTTCGTCCACTAAGGGACTTCTTCAGGGGTAAACTAAAAACAATCGGAAGACCTTAAATTAATTAATTGGGCAGGAATTCCAAGTTTTAAATAGAGGCACTGTCTGGCTGGATGCTTATAGTCTTATATTCTGTGTTGTGCCCCTTCTAACTGAATGGCACTGAATCTCAGCCAATCAGCGTGCGGCCAGTGTTTTCAAAACAGAAGCGCTTCCCGCGCCGCCGCATAGCGCTAGTTATTTCTTATTCACTGCAGGGACCCCCCGCCGCCGCCAGCTTTATACACAGTGCCGCAGGTACCCGCGCGGCAAGGACACCACTGCAGGCTCCTGTCAGAAGCCGGCATGAACCCCCCCTGCACACTCCCCAGACGGCGCAGCAGGTACCTCCTTTGCACGGGGACGAGGGGCGAACTGCCACCCTCCAGTGGCCGGCGCCCTAGGCAAATGCCTAAACCTGCCTAGAGGTGGCCCTGGGTGTACGGTATGTGGACCTCCATGGACCCACAAGCCATGTACACTGCAAAGCTTGCTCCCATTATAGATTCTCCATTGCATGATGTGTGTTGCTGGCTACTGATGTGATCTTGGGTGATGGGTGCTGTGCTGGGAGAGGGCTGCAGGATCTGAGGCTGAATAGTGGCAGTACTAGGGGCACCAGCCCAATTTTTGCCTAGGGCATCAGATTGACTAGGGCCAGCTCTGGTTCTTAGCAGTATCCAACTGTGCCCATACTTGCCAACTGTCCTGATTTACAGTGGGACAGTCCTGCTATTTGGAGACTGTCTCACTGTCAGATTGAAAGATACATATCATTCTTCCACATTTGCAGCCCAAAGAAATGTGCGATAATTTATTTATTTTTTTAATTGCACTTTACTACATTTCACCCATTTATTTAATTCACTGCTACAAAACACTGAAGACATTGGGCAGTATTCAATGAGAATTTTGACGATGTGCAGCGAATCCTGTTTAGGATTCACTGCACATTCGCCAATGCCCGCCACGTTCCGGAGCCTCGCCGGCTCCAGTATTCAACGAGTCAGGGGCTCACTGCCCCTGACCGGCGAATTTTAACTCCTGCAGCGATGCCGCAGGGAGCCTGAGGACGGCGGCAGGCAGGGAGATGGAAGTCTCCCTGCCTGCCCCAGAACGTTTGTGGGGGGGAGGTGGGCTCCCCGGGAGCCAGGCAGCACAGGCTCCCCCCAGGATAGCCAACAGGGGACCGGGTATTCACTACACCCGATCGTGCATATGTAATGATCGGGTGCAGTGAATGTATGAATATCTAATGAGCGGCTCGGCTCCCGGCCCCCTGCTGGCTGCTGTGTAAAAAAAAAATATATATATATTTTTATTAAATATAGCACATGAATAAAAAGAGCATGCCCCTCCTCAGAATAAAATTCCTGATTTTTTGACACCAAATGTAAAAAACAAAACACTTTATTTTAAAAGTTCACATTCCACTTCACCATAAAAAGATAGCGATCGTTACTTGGTGAATCATGGCGATAAAAACCTTGAAATGTATTCGCCATCTGGTCATTGAATAGGGTGATTCACCGTTTTAGTCAAAAAATCGCCAAACAGCACAAAAATAGCACAAAATCGCCATAAAACATGGCGAATCAGCCTCATTGAATACTGCCCATTGTCTAGTTTTAATTTAGCTGAATATGATGCTAATGTTAATGTACTGTTTAGTTGCAGTTGCACAAAGCACCCCTAGAGGGGGATAAATGATTATATTAAAAAAAAAAAAAAATTAAACATGTTAAGTTACCAACTGTACTTCAGAGGGCTCTGGAGTGCATTCTATAGCCTTGAATGTGACAACATTTTATCCACAGATTATTCTAATGATGCCCAAGCGGTTTGTAAAATAATATTTTTTTCATTTTTTGGGCAAAAAATTGCCTAATTAGATGGTGCAGGACCCATTGGGCAGCATTACCATGCATACACTGCCGGTAACCACCTATAGATCTAGTGGCCCTTACCTTCCTCCTCCTCCCTTATCTCTGTGAGTGGTGCCAGGGCTCTGACATGCCAGCCCCTATGCATCTTTTAACCATAAGTAAAATGATGTTTGGGTGCTATCTGCCTCCCAGCACTAGTCATTCCTTACTGGCATCCCACAGAAATGTCTGGTACTTATGGTTAAAGTTGTTGCTGGAAGTGATTTGATGTTAGGAAAGCAGTCCGGAAGGTAAATGGCCGCTAGAGCTATTGGTGATGCTGCCCAGTAGGCACTTCACCATCTTGGGCAATTTTGGGCAAAAAAATTTATTTCACTAGGACTAGGGCATCATTAGAATAATCTCTGGTTAAAATGTCATATTTGGAGATATAGAATTTGTATTTTGCTAATCCTCTGTGATATATATATATATATCACTTTGATCAGATTTCTGTAAGATAGAATACATATATATATTCTATCTTACAGAAATCTGATCAAAGCGATTATTTTTCTCTAAGTTAAAACCAAGTACTTAGTGGTAGTCAGATATATATGGATAATGTAAATTCTCCTGGAGAAACGTTTGTCGAGTTGTCTCAAAAATTGTGAACGAATACTGCAAAAAATTGAGAAACAGCACTCTCTAGTGTACTAATTATAGATTACAAGATGGATGATAAGTAATGTGCCTACTACAGTATTTGGTTGTGCTGGCGTGCACATATATAATGGGATTCTCCCTTTCACAACAGTGGGTTACCAGAAGACACCTGGATGTTGCTGGAGTGTACCCTCCTGTTGGATGATTTCCTTACAGACCAATCTCCCAATGAGGTGTAGTGGTGTGCAGATATGAAAGAAGGTGGGCATTATCTCCAAAATATCTCCAAAATATATTTAAAAGGAGTTTAATAATAAATAAAATAAAAATGCTTTCATTAGTAGTGCCAGTGCATAAGTGGAGATATCTCCACGCGTTTCGTCCCCTACACCATGGGTATTTGGCTGGACCTTTATCCAGCGTCAATTAAATATTTGGAAAAATCCTTTTCTTACACATCTGTTTAACCAGAATGAGACTTGAATTATGCCTTTTTACACGAGAGTACAAAGTATCCTGATCTGCGATCGGTTCCGCCCACAATTTCTGATGGGCTTTTACAGGACCTTGAACTTGGGGAAGCAATGACAGCTTTCATATACCTCAGTCAATGTCCACAGTCATTAACTTAGACCACAATAAAGACACCTGACGGACCTTCAGTAATGGCATCTGATGAGTCAAAGTAATGTCCTTTGGTGGCGTAATACTGGACATCTTATGAGTCATCACAATTTTTTTGTGTTGTCACACATCTTCACATTTTCATTTTTTTTTCATATAGTTATCATCTAAAATTGTAAAATAAATAAAAATAGCAAATGCCCCATCTGAATGTTATTTAGAGGCGTCGGTTATATTGGGAGGGGCTCCTAGGAACAGTGGCGCTAGGGGAGTGAGGGTAAAGTTTATATGGAAAATAAAGCGCTGCACTAGGAACAGTGGCTCTAGGGGAGTGAGGGTAAAGTTTTTTTATAATAATTTAGACACTTTTTAAATAATGGGCTGGGTTATGTGCCTAAAGGTGGCCATACACGCTGCAATCGCAGTGTACGATGCGATGTGCTGCACATACTTTTTGTACTGCTTTCGGATCGCATCGCACACACATTGCACGCATGCCGTGCGATGCGATCTAGCACATAACGTATGCGATTCTCGCAGCGTGTATGGGCACCTTTAGTGCCTGCAACATTTTGCGGACACAGCACTGAGATGTACATGCACCCGAGATCCTCCATAGGATCGCATGTTTCATATGCTCCCACAATCGGGCTGCAGCTTGTTGCAATGTGAAAGGGCACAAAATGTATGGTTTGCAGGAGGGCGCCGGACACCCTAACACCGGCCCTGGGTGAACCACCGGTTCAGTTTCATAGATCCAGAGACAGGGGTTCACACACAGAACATTGAACGGCTGTAGGGCTCCTGAAAATGGCGCAACAAATGTCAAATAGGCACCACGTGCCAGAATCTCGAATCCTACCTGCAGGAATTTATCTGGAGAAAGACTGTAGGCGCACAAAACGCTTTTGAGCGTATTCTTTATGCCCTTTCACTTCTACCAAAGGCTGATGCAGAATCAGAAGAATGACTGCTTTATTATTTTCTTTTGTCATGATAAGTTTATATTATTGTTATTTTGTTAATGTGATCTTTTCTCCTTTATTATTAACTAAAATCCAGTTAACCGTTAAGACGTCATCATTACTGTCTCAGATGTATGATATGTAGGTGTGAATGTGTTCCTGAAACACCCCCACTATCCACGTCCCCCCCAAGCGTGGCGAGAGCACGCTTTACGTGTCCTCCCGACCTTTTCATACCCCAACTATCCACGTCGGCGTGGAGTTGATTTTTTAAAGTCTGACGAGCGCAGCGAGCCTCACAAAGGGGACGCGGATAACTTTACATGTATTCAGTGTCCCCTCGTCACGCTTCGGGCTCGCCACACTTTATAAAATCAACTCCACGCCAACATGGATAGTGGGGGTATGAAAAGGTCGGGAGGACTCATTCCGCATCCGCTCACCACGTTTCGGGGTGATGTGGATAGTTGGGATGTGCTAAATCCCATTGCATCACATAGACATGTACACTGGGGGTGTTTTGCTAAATCGCATCGTACGCAAAATTATAGTCTTATATTCTGTGTTGTGCCCCTTCTAACTGAATGGCACTGAATCTCAGCCAATCAGCGTGCGGCCAGTGTTTTCAAAACAGAAGCGCTTCCCGCGCCGCCGCATAGCGCTAGTTATTTCTTATTCACTGCAGGGACCCCCCGCCGCCGCCAGCTTTATACACAGTGCCGCAGGTACCCGCGCGGCAAGGACACCACTGCAGGCTCCTGTCAGAAGCCGGCATGAACCCCCCCTGCACACTCCCCAGACGGCGCAGCAGGTACCTCCTTTGCACGGGGACGAGGGGCGAACTGCCACCCTCCAGTGGCCGGCGCCCTAGGCAAATGCCTAAACCTGCCTAGAGGTGGCCCTGGGTGTACGGTATGTGGACCTCCATGGACCCACAAGCCATGTACACTGCAAAGCTTGCTCCCATTATAGATTCTCCATTGCATGATGTGTGTTGCTGGCTACTGATGTGATCTTGGGTGATGGGTGCTGTGCTGGGAGAGGGCTGCAGGATCTGAGGCTGAATAGTGGCAGTACTAGGGGCACCAGCCCAATTTTTGCCTAGGGCATCAGATTGACTAGGGCCAGCTCTGGTTCTTAGCAGTATCCAACTGTGCCCATACTTGCCAACTGTCCTGATTTACAGTGGGACAGTCCTGCTATTTGGAGACTGTCTCACTGTCAGATTGAAAGATACATATCATTCTTCCACATTTGCAGCCCAAAGAAATGTGCGATAATTTATTTATTTTTTTAATTGCACTTTACTACATTTCACCCATTTATTTAATTCACTGCTACAAAACACTGAAGACATTGGGCAGTATTCAATGAGAATTTTGACGATGTGCAGCGAATCCTGTTTAGGATTCACTGCACATTCGCCAATGCCCGCCACGTTCCGGAGCCTCGCCGGCTCCAGTATTCAACGAGTCAGGGGCTCACTGCCCCTGACCGGCGAATTTTAACTCCTGCAGCGATGCCGCAGGGAGCCTGAGGACGGCGGCAGGCAGGGAGATGGAAGTCTCCCTGCCTGCCCCAGAACGTTTGTGGGGGGGAGGTGGGCTCCCCGGGAGCCAGGCAGCACAGGCTCCCCCCAGGATAGCCAACAGGGGACCGGGTATTCACTACACCCGATCGTGCATATGTAATGATCGGGTGCAGTGAATGTATGAATATCTAATGAGCGGCTCGGCTCCCGGCCCCCTGCTGGCTGCTGTGTAAAAAAAAAATATATATATATTTTTATTAAATATAGCACATGAATAAAAAGAGCATGCCCCTCCTCAGAATAAAATTCCTGATTTTTTGACACCAAATGTAAAAAACAAAACACTTTATTTTAAAAGTTCACATTCCACTTCACCATAAAAAGATAGCGATCGTTACTTGGTGAATCATGGCGATAAAAACCTTGAAATGTATTCGCCATCTGGTCATTGAATAGGGTGATTCACCGTTTTAGTCAAAAAATCGCCAAACAGCACAAAAATAGCACAAAATCGCCATAAAACATGGCGAATCAGCCTCATTGAATACTGCCCATTGTCTAGTTTTAATTTAGCTGAATATGATGCTAATGTTAATGTACTGTTTAGTTGCAGTTGCACAAAGCACCCCTAGAGGGGGATAAATGATTATATTAAAAAAAAAAAAAAATTAAACATGTTAAGTTACCAACTGTACTTCAGAGGGCTCTGGAGTGCATTCTATAGCCTTGAATGTGACAACATTTTATCCACAGATTATTCTAATGATGCCCAAGCGGTTTGTAAAATAATATTTTTTTCATTTTTTGGGCAAAAAATTGCCTAATTAGATGGTGCAGGACCCATTGGGCAGCATTACCATGCATACACTGCCGGTAACCACCTATAGATCTAGTGGCCCTTACCTTCCTCCTCCTCCCTTATCTCTGTGAGTGGTGCCAGGGCTCTGACATGCCAGCCCCTATGCATCTTTTAACCATAAGTAAAATGATGTTTGGGTGCTATCTGCCTCCCAGCACTAGTCATTCCTTACTGGCATCCCACAGAAATGTCTGGTACTTATGGTTAAAGTTGTTGCTGGAAGTGATTTGATGTTAGGAAAGCAGTCCGGAAGGTAAATGGCCGCTAGAGCTATTGGTGATGCTGCCCAGTAGGCACTTCACCATCTTGGGCAATTTTGGGCAAAAAAATTTATTTCACTAGGACTAGGGCATCATTAGAATAATCTCTGGTTAAAATGTCATATTTGGAGATATAGAATTTGTATTTTGCTAATCCTCTGTGATATATATATATATCACTTTGATCAGATTTCTGTAAGATAGAATACATATATATATTCTATCTTACAGAAATCTGATCAAAGCGATTATTTTTCTCTAAGTTAAAACCAAGTACTTAGTGGTAGTCAGATATATATGGATAATGTAAATTCTCCTGGAGAAACGTTTGTCGAGTTGTCTCAAAAATTGTGAACGAATACTGCAAAAAATTGAGAAACAGCACTCTCTAGTGTACTAATTATAGATTACAAGATGGATGATAAGTAATGTGCCTACTACAGTATTTGGTTGTGCTGGCGTGCACATATATAATGGGATTCTCCCTTTCACAACAGTGGGTTACCAGAAGACACCTGGATGTTGCTGGAGTGTACCCTCCTGTTGGATGATTTCCTTACAGACCAATCTCCCAATGAGGTGTAGTGGTGTGCAGATATGAAAGAAGGTGGGCATTATCTCCAAAATATCTCCAAAATATATTTAAAAGGAGTTTAATAATAAATAAAATAAAAATGCTTTCATTAGTAGTGCCAGTGCATAAGTGGAGATATCTCCACGCGTTTCGTCCCCTACACCATGGGTATTTGGCTGGACCTTTATCCAGCGTCAATTAAATATTTGGAAAAATCCTTTTCTTACACATCTGTTTAACCAGAATGAGACTTGAATTATGCCTTTTTACACGAGAGTACAAAGTATCCTGATCTGCGATCGGTTCCGCCCACAATTTCTGATGGGCTTTTACAGGACCTTGAACTTGGGGAAGCAATGACAGCTTTCATATACCTCAGTCAATGTCCACAGTCATTAACTTAGACCACAATAAAGACACCTGACGGACCTTCAGTAATGGCATCTGATGAGTCAAAGTAATGTCCTTTGGTGGCGTAATACTGGACATCTTATGAGTCATCACAATTTTTTTGTGTTGTCACACATCTTCACATTTTCATTTTTTTTTCATATAGTTATCATCTAAAATTGTAAAATAAATAAAAATAGCAAATGCCCCATCTGAATGTTATTTAGAGGCGTCGGTTATATTGGGAGGGGCTCCTAGGAACAGTGGCGCTAGGGGAGTGAGGGTAAAGTTTATATGGAAAATAAAGCGCTGCACTAGGAACAGTGGCTCTAGGGGAGTGAGGGTAAAGTTTTTTTATAATAATTTAGACACTTTTTAAATAATGGGCTGGGTTATGTGCCTAAAGGTGGCCATACACGCTGCAATCGCAGTGTACGATGCGATGTGCTGCACATACTTTTTGTACTGCTTTCGGATCGCATCGCACACACATTGCACGCATGCCGTGCGATGCGATCTAGCACATAACGTATGCGATTCTCGCAGCGTGTATGGGCACCTTTAGTGCCTGCAACATTTTGCGGACACAGCACTGAGATGTACATGCACCCGAGATCCTCCATAGGATCGCATGTTTCATATGCTCCCACAATCGGGCTGCAGCTTGTTGCAATGTGAAAGGGCACAAAATGTATGGTTTGCAGGAGGGCGCCGGACACCCTAACACCGGCCCTGGGTGAACCACCGGTTCAGTTTCATAGATCCAGAGACAGGGGTTCACACACAGAACATTGAACGGCTGTAGGGCTCCTGAAAATGGCGCAACAAATGTCAAATAGGCACCACGTGCCAGAATCTCGAATCCTACCTGCAGGAATTTATCTGGAGAAAGACTGTAGGCGCACAAAACGCTTTTGAGCGTATTCTTTATGCCCTTTCACTTCTACCAAAGGCTGATGCAGAATCAGAAGAATGACTGCTTTATTATTTTCTTTTGTCATGATAAGTTTATATTATTGTTATTTTGTTAATGTGATCTTTTCTCCTTTATTATTAACTAAAATCCAGTTAACCGTTAAGACGTCATCATTACTGTCTCAGATGTATGATATGTAGGTGTGAATGTGTTCCTGAAACACCCCCACTATCCACGTCCCCCCCAAGCGTGGCGAGAGCACGCTTTACGTGTCCTCCCGACCTTTTCATACCCCAACTATCCACGTCGGCGTGGAGTTGATTTTTTAAAGTCTGACGAGCGCAGCGAGCCTCACAAAGGGGACGCGGATAACTTTACATGTATTCAGTGTCCCCTCGTCACGCTTCGGGCTCGCCACACTTTATAAAATCAACTCCACGCCAACATGGATAGTGGGGGTATGAAAAGGTCGGGAGGACTCATTCCGCATCCGCTCACCACGTTTCGGGGTGATGTGGATAGTTGGGATGTGCTAAATCCCATTGCATCACATAGACATGTACACTGGGGGTGTTTTGCTAAATCGCATCGTACGCAAAATCGCATGTGATTTTGTGTGTGATGCGATGCTATCGGCAGTCAGGGTGCAGTGAATAAATTAACTAGTGAGATGGCATCGCATCACATCGCACGGCACGAAAACATGCCATGCGATTTCACCCTGCAGAATAGTCCACTAAGCAAATAGCTTAGTGGGTGCCCTGCAAATACACAAGTACCCGTATTTCTATAAATACAGTATTATTTGTCACAACATCTGTTTTGGGTTAAGGCTCTAACATCAAAAATTTGAAAAAAATGGTCGTTGCATATCGGATTCCAATGAGCAGGAAATTATGTAACCTGGTGTTTTTGGCTGATTGGATGGTGGTGCACTGCTGAGTGTGTTCCTGCTGATAATTATTACAAAACACCCTGAGCTGCTTTTTTTAAATCAATATTTATATATAAGCCTGGAACAGACTGAGGACACAATGTTCCTAACCAGGATGATCCCATGAGTCATTTTTAACTGTGTGCACAAAGAACTGCAGGACTTTGCATCCCTCACTACTTGACTTGGGCATCTCTGGATCTTCACACTTTTTTGGGGTATTTGTAAATGAACTGTTGTCCAACATACTGTAGTGGCAAATTCTACATGGGAGACTTATTGAATTATTGTCAGTGTAGAAAGATGTAATGTTGGTAGATAACAAGAGCAATGTTTATATTTAGATTATCATACACACAGCATTTAAAAAATCATAAAAAATAACAATGTAATATTTTCATTCCAGTAATCTTATTTTGGGCATCAAGCGTGCACCCCATCCAAGTTTATTTTTTCTCCTTTTTTCCTAATTAAACGCATAATAACTCGTCCAAGTTGGTTCGTGATGTTAATATAGAATTAATTTTCTTAAATAAACTGTCACTTTTGTCCCCAACTTATCTATCATAAAAGCTTCCCCAATTACGTTGTGCAGTTTCCCCCCCAAAAAACCCTTTCCAGTACTTAAAAATTTACACATATTTTTAATACACATACTGTATAACAACTACAAAATTACTCACTAATGAAATACACATTAATAAAATAATGCCTAAAAGGCAATTAGCCAACACTCAAATAGTCAAAAAAGTTAATCAATTATGAGGACAGGACCTCAGGATTTACGCAGACCCAGTGGTCCAGTTTTAAGTTCTACAGTTTCGGTATCCACAGCCGTGGATTATGGTCCTGGAGCCTTCACATAAATAGGCAACGTGTTGGGAGTAGTGGGCTCACTTACATGTGTAACTGAATATCCCTTGGAGTTGGGAGTGTGGCACAGATGTCAACTCACCACACTTATGTTTTCCGGACCACGTTCCTATGTGTGATTCCCACACACCTCCACGGGCAATGCAGCGTCTCTTTCAAATGCAGGTGTGGCCAGCATACATCGGGCAATTCAGTGACACAGTCCTTAAATGAATGTGTGAACCGGCGAGAGGCTATTTGGACGCACTCTCTATGCCGGGTGTCAGCTCCTGCTGCTGCAAGTGCGCTCAGCCGCGCTGTGGCCACGATGAACCCGGTAATCGTACGTCGGGCAGTTTGTATTCCAGTCCTTTGGTAAGGAAGCAGGATGGCGAGAGGCTCTTTTGATGCACTCTACAAGCCAGATGTCAGCTCCTGCTGCCACCGGTTTATTCACCGCTTCTGTATTGGTCGCGCTGGGGGACAAGTGCGGCATGCACTGTAGAATCTCCCCCTAATCATGCACTGATTAGTGGAGTGTGTAGGTCCTCAGTAAAGACGCGTTTTGCAGCGCACCGGGCAGCTTTTTTTCAATTTAGAGGCATGTGCAGCAGCTCTGCTCTGTTCCTTAAACTGCAATGATGTGGTGGCAGCTGTAGTAATCATATTTTAAAACTTTCATATTGTCAGAATTTGAGCCATTTGCCAAGAGAATGGGGGTTTCCGGGCACCCAGAAACCCCAGCTGCATTTGTCTATGCATGGTCATTAAAAGAGACGTACTTGCAGTACCTTTAAACTTTTTAAGTAATTACTGCTGACAAATAGCAGTATGGGAAATATAATAACCTTGAGGAAATGTTAGTCTCACATTCATATTAAATCAATGAAATCACATGCCTTCCAATTGTCCTGATTTTCACTTGACTGTCCTGCTGTCATTCCTGCAGACTGCAATTTCCTGCGTTGGTGGTGGGGGGGGGGGCCCTGTCACGTGCTGCTTGGCTTAGCAAAGCCTTGGTGAATCGATGCTTTCTGCATGCACGTAGTCTATTCTTGGGAGATAGAAGGACTGGGGTCATGACCAGCAGCTCACACAACGGTACCCCATGCCCCTACAATTATGTAAATAGGTCTGACTTACGTTCGCGACATACTAAAACCATATTCCTTTTGGGGTGCGCCTTGTCCTTGCAGAATGTTGGGAAGTATGGAATGGTTTTAATAAATATTGTTGAATATTTAAAGTAAAACATATTGCAATATGCAAGGCAGTTATTTATTATCAGTTATTTTCTAACATATACATATTGCACAGTGCTTCACAGGGAATATTAGAAAAAAAAGGTTGACAGAAATAAAAGCTCAACACGAAAAAGGTTGACATGAAGAGGTCAACGTGATTTTTTTTAAGGTTTGCATCAATTTCGACACCTTAGACATGAACACAAATGTCGCTGTACACGGCACACTTTACCTTTCCCCAGGGCCGCCAAGATAAATCCTGGGCCCCGGTAAAACAATTTCCCGGGGCCTCCACGGACAGAGCTCCCTGCACACTCTGCCTGCGCTGCCTCCCCCAAGCTGTTGCGTGTTCTGTGGACGTGCTGTTACACCACTGCTTCCAAGGCGTATACAAAAATTTAGGAAGAGGGTTTTAGGGAGACCACTGCGCTACACTTCACCACACATTTTATTTTTATATATATTATATATTTTATTTTTTATTTATTTTTAATTATTATTATTTTTATTTTCCTTATATACGGTTTTCATATACCACATTATTTATTATATACATACATATATCTCAGCCATTTATATTGAACCATTCTCCCAACAAATCGAAAAAATCCCACTAGGTACCCCAGCAGCAGAACATAGTTTACGAATGTATTAAGCATTAAAACCTTGCACATGTTTTATGTTGAATGTTGTGTATGTCCATTATAGAATAGAATAAAATCAATTTTATTGGCCTTGTGTGCTTGCGCACACTAGGAATTTTTTGTGGATTACAGTGCAGCATCAAGCAGGGATGAAAAGGGGGGAGACATTACATATATTACATAAAGACATTACAAGCATTTCATTTCTAGCTACGACTATGGTGGTCAGGTCGCCAAGTAGGGACACGTTGTTTGGCTGTTGATATTGGGATTGCATTCACTTTGATTGGATTGTTCAGGTGATGGACGGCTAACGGAAAGAAGCTTCTTGCAGATCTGGACGTTTTGACGGGGATGGACCTGAACCGTCTTCTGGATGGTAGGATGTCGAACAGGTTGTGACCAGGATGCAGCTTGTCGTTTTATGAACTTAAGGATCCTTCCAATCAGCGTGGAAAATGATAAGCAATCTGCCTAGTACGCTACAAATGCCTCCGTGGAGACAAGGGCGGAAGGAGGCAAATGAAGCCCAAAACACTGAGGGCGGAAACAGTAGTACCACAAGGACAGGCAGAAGCCACAGCCCATAAAACGGACGGAAATGACGTCCCGCACCAGAGCTCAATAAAGAAGGAACCCAGGGAGAGCCTGATTACCCTGACTTATCCCGAGGAAGCCTGTCACGTAGGCAAAACGCTTTGATCCCAGAGCTAATCGATCCCTCCAGACGCGGCAGTATACAAACACTGTGACTGCGGCAAGAGGTGAAGTCTGCCGGCAGATGAAGATCGCTCCCCCTGGAACCAGCAAGGAACTACCGGTGCCGGAGTCACATACACACCCCCCACGGGTAGGAAAAATACCTTGACTGTTCCCCCCCTCCCCCCTTGTTTCTTGTTCTTGGAAACGCCACACTCAGACTGCTTTTTACTTTAGACAGCAACAGCGATACAGCAGGTCATTGAACTGTGCACGATTACAAAGTGCTTTTTATGGTTTATGTTCGTTTGTCAGTATACCGGTATTAGGATATCACCAATAGTATTTTTATTTGCTGTAAATATACCCTTTATTTAGTCACTTGTTTATTTGGAAAAATAAAGCTATATATTCTTTTTAAATAAATCCATGTGCCAGTGATTTATTCATTTTCCCAAAGATATTAAGTGGTGAAGTGTAGCGCAGTGGTCTCCCTAAAACCCTCTTCCTAGACTATTCACATTGGGTACCTTGTAGTATACCCCAGGTTTACCTTTCTGCAACCTTCTATACCACTAACTCAGCGCAGTTGCCACCCACACTATTTAAGTATACAAAAATTTACACTGTAATTCCTATTACACATGTCACACACCCATTACATATACTGCATGCCATAATGCCCATTACACATTGTGCCACACACCATAGTGCCCAGTACACATTAGGCCACACACAGTAGTGCCCAGTACACATTATGTCATACACTTTAATATCTTACATATCGTACATGCTCCCCCCCCCCCCCCCCCCTCGGCAGCCTGCCTTTCCCAGGCAGAGTCCACGTGGATGTTAAAGTATGAAAAAGTCCAAAAAATGAAGAAGAAAAAAAAACCTGTCTGTGTTTTCATGTGTCCCGAAATATCTGGGATTCCTTTTCTCCAGTTGGTCATTAAATATCCCAGAAAACTAGCAGGTTAACATGGTGTAAAGCTAAATGTAATAGAAGCCGCTGGTGTAGGACTTTTTCCATAATGCAATCGTTTACAAGGCAAAACCGACGACGGCAGCGCTTACCGGTCTGGGTCCGGCAGCTGGGTCTCCTCTTCTCCGTCCTGGTACCGCTGCTGGTACAGTGCTGCTGCTCCGTCCACCCAGCCGTGTCCATCCTCCGGATGGGTGTCCTCTGGTGCGTGTCCCTGCCTGCCAGACAGGAGTGACTTCCTGTCCTCCGCTGGGCGCCGCCATCTTGTTGAAGCCATCAAATGGCTTGCTCTGATTGCTCCACCAATCAGGAGCAAGCCCAAGGGATAAAGTCCCTCACTTGGGAGCGGGCTGGCGTCAGTGCTTCGCTGCCTGTTCCCTAGGGAGTATCCAGGGTCCTGAGCTCCAGAAGTTACCAGAGCATTCCTAGCCACGTCCAGTGTTCTACTTGTGCCTCAGAGACTTCTGCCCTTTACACACCAGTTACCTGCACCTGTGCTCCACCTGCATCAGTTTCGTGCTTCCGGCACCTGTGCCTCCTCTGCAACAGCTTTGTGCTTCCGACACCTGTGCTTCACCTGCATCAGCTCCGTGCTTCCGGCACCTGTGCTTCATCTGCATCATCTTCGTGCTTCCGGCACCTGTACTCCTCCTGCGTCCACCAGCCGGACTGTCTTCGTCATTTGCCTCAGCAGTCACTCACCCTTGTCAGTCCCGGTCCAGCCTGGGACCCAGAGCTCATCTCGGCTCTCCTGTCTTCATCTTCTTCAAGTGGCCTACCGCAGTGTCCATAGTCATCCTTGAACTACCCTTGGCCAAGCCTCGTTACTCAGGGTTCACTGCCTGAGTCTCTTCTATGCGAAAGACTTAAGCTGTGTACACACAGAGCAATATGATCGCTGGCAATATATTGCGCAGCAATCATATTGCTCAGTGTCCCATTTTCATCAGCGACCAGAGATAGTCGTTACCAGATGTTAACAAGATGATCAGGAGTAAAAGTGATCACAATTGGATAGCCCTGGGTGTAAAGCCCAGACCACCTGCGGTACTTTACCATGGGTAACTGAATCCCGGCCTTATGGGCCGATTCAGATCTGTTCATTTGGTTCCGAATTTGGCCTCTTGTCCTATGGTGAAGGGTTTCGCGAAATGTGCAAACCCTGGGAGTGAATGGTTTTGGCAAGTTTCACACTGGCTGAGCTGTTTGCTCCTTAGGGGGCGGACAGGGGGCTTAAGCAGGGGAACGCCTGGAGTTTTATGGGTGTCCCCATGAAAACGCTGGGCATTCCCCTGGGAACACAGACAGGCTGATGGCTGACTGACTTTTATTACTGAAGGGTAGAGAAATCATTTGATGGTCAGCGACCATCAAATTAATTCTCTCCCCTTTGGCCGCATGCGAGATGATGTTTTCTCATACAAAGCCCCTCGCATGCTAGCGAGGGGATTCGGGCAGCGCAGGTGGTGGAGGGGGGTCGTTCGGCAGGGTGGCAGGCACCGCTGACTTGTTCGCTAGGCTGCGAGTGTACGCAGCTTAGCGAACAGGTCTGAATCAGGCTCTTAGTGTGTGTGTGTGTGTGTGGTGTGACAGAAAATGATGCAGCCATACAGATGGTAGACTATAAAATGGTTCTAGTGTGGTTAGCAAATGGCGAATAGCGATAATTAAAAAATTAGCAATGTGAAGACCAGCACCATTTATTTAAATGAATTTAAGCAGCAAAAAATGTATTATGTCAACGAGGGTATGGAAACTTCCAGCAGGTGCAGCATGCCAAGTCTCTAATGACAAAATACAGAATTTTATGGTCACAATTAACATGCACTGTTTTACATTACCTGAGGCTTTGATTATGTTAAATCCCTGCAAAAGACCCCTTGTGTGCTGAAGTCGCCTGGCCTCGGTTCCAAAGATCTCTTATTGGAAAATTACTCAGAGTAGCCTATTTGTGTATCTCCAGGAAGGATAAAGTTTTAATTCTGGTTGCTATGGCCAGTTGTGTCATGCTGGGGCTCTAATGCGAGAGAGAATGTTAATCTTATAAATACATCTCCACAGAAACATCTAACGTGCACTCATTTCTCCCATTTGTCTCATGTTAGATTGGAAAGTCCCAACGTGACAAAGTCCAACCAGTGCAGGTGGATTTCTCTGCTAAATCCAATTTAAAAGTGTGCCTCGCCTGGTGATTATGATTGATCTCACTGACATTGACATTAAGAGACATTTGAAAAAGTCTGGTGACATGAGACTGGTCTTGGCAAATGGTTCCGGCGAATTACAATTTCTTCTTAGATGAAGGTTAATGTACTGAACATTAACAGGTGGAATAGCAACTGACTGGGGGGGGAGGACACTACTTACCAAGCTCATCAGGCTCGGCCGCCGCACTGACACGCTTCAGTCCGCTCGGTGACGTCATCCAAGAGCGACCAGCCTGGTCACAGCATATATATATATATAGTCAATGGTAGACAACTGCGCCTTCAGTGTAAAACATCAATAGTGCATATCCTTAGACAGTGAGGTGATATGCGTACCAGAATGAAGGATAGAATACACTCGTAGAATATCTTTCTTGTGTCCGTCTCCTGACTGGTCCTCCTTACCAGACTCTGTGGCGCTCGCACAGAGGGGCGTGAAGGCGGCAACCTGCCAGTTCTCGGACCAAGATGCCACAAGTATAAGTCAGCTGCCCAGCTTCCCCTACCCGGCTCTCTGGTCCCCTTGCAGCCCACTGCCTCTCTGCATCCCCTGCCCGGCCTTCCACGAACAGATCATAGCTTTTCATCTGAGCTCACCACCCACAAGATCCGCCACTGACCTCATATTTTGGCTTTAATCACTTTTACATCCTTTTGACCCCAAACCAACATTGCCATGTTAATATGGGCAAAATGTTTTGGATTTTTTAAATTGTATCAAGTCCCGCTTGTAAGTGCTGACCTGCTTGCTTAATTTATCAAGCCAATTAGTTGACAAATCGGCTGAAAAGGTGGATTTATGGTCGTTCTCAAAAGCTGTTATACACTCCTGTACCACCTCAAGCTCACGGCCAGACTCCTCTATTACAAGGAGTATGAGGTCGAAACTACATTTATTTAATACCGCATTTCACTTTTTACAAAAGGTAACGTTAAAATGTCCAATGGCGGGTGCGTTGTGTACCCTAAACCCCCTAGAAATATGTTTGTTTTTAAAGTACTCACTCAGGGTGATTCCATGGTACATGTAGTCAACCTCACGTTGCTTTAACTTTAGCCAGTCCTTGTAAAGGTGTTCAAGAGGGCGAGTGTCATCCACATCCTTGTCAACAACTTGTTTAGCCAGAATCGCCTGGGCTTCAGATTCAGTTGATTATGTCGGTAAAATAGACATTCACTCCATCTCTACCTTCAGCCATAATGTACACAAGCGTGAAGAGTAGGGGTAGCAGCCTGATTAGAAGATAAATGTAGATACAACGGGGTGTATACAGTATATCAATCCGGGGGTCCGGCACTCCAAATTAAGAATAATAACCGACTCTGGTGCCTTCACTAAGCGGTCAACGCCGCTTCCATGTACATATCCAGGGGTGCGGCACTCAGATATACAAATATCCACTCTGGGAGGCGGTCGTGTAGACAACATTTCAGTTTCTTTAATATCAAACTGTTTTCAAGTCATATCAAACATATAGTGCAAACAATATACTTATAACCCTGCGTGGAAGCTGATCGGAGCCGCGCCGTCCGGGAACCGTCCCTCCCTCCTGCGTCGGCCAGTATGGATGACGTCACTCCATTTGATGCTGCGCTCCCCAGCAGCCGTGCGTGTTGGTTACCCAGGTAACCATGACGCTGTACATAGAAAAATGTGAACACCGTGATTAAAAATACTGGACATAAGATCATGACTAAGACTAAATGATTACAAATAATGCATGTAGATAAATTTCATAAAGACGCAGTAACAAAAAGAACATACACATACAAAATATTAGATTGATATATAGTGCCTTAGCTTTTAATATTAATGGAAGCAGTCATATGAAATGGCCTCATTTAGCCCTTTCCGTGCAATGACATCCAATCGGGCAATCCATCTACTTTCTAGCTGTAACAATTTGAGACCCCTGTCACCCCCTCTAATAGACGGCGGGACAGTGTCAATCATTCTATATCTTAATGTATTAAGAGGGTGTTGGTGAGCTGCAAAGTGGCGAGCCACTGGTTGCTCAGTAGTCCCTTTTTCAATTGCTAAGCGTATCGCGGACCGGTGTGCTGTCATTCTATCTTTAAAACGACACTCCGTCTTGCCAATATATACTAGCCCGCATGGGCATAGTATCTGATAGATTACAAACGTGGATGTGCAATTAAAGCGGTGCCTAATAGTATATTTATAACCTGAATGGGGATAGAAGAAAACATCACCTGCCAATAAAAACTGTCATGGAACACATCCACATCTGAAATTACCTAACCTAGCAGTGGGTAAAATTGTACTTTGCTTAGGAGCTTTTAACTTGGCTACATTGTTTTTTACTAACCAAGAACGTAAATTGTTGCCCTTCGAATAACACAACATGAGCCTTGAGTTCTGCAAACCTAGGCTTTGGTCTGTTATAATGGTGGGCCAGTGTTTTTTGGCCGCTTTTTGAACATACACTGATTCAGTGTGAAATCTATTAACCCATGGAAGAATAGCAGAGCTATGTTCCTGTGGGGTTACAGACGGCGTGAGCAATTTGTTTCTATCAAGTTTCAAAGCTTTTTCTTTTGCTTCTAAGAGCGATTTTAAAGCATAACCTCTGCTCAAAAGTTTGGTAATGAGGGCATCTATTAATACGGATGATGCGTACCATTTGCGAAAATGGTAGTCCTCGTATAAGAGAATGAGAAAGGCAGCTACTGGCTTGCAGTAATAGGTTACGATCAGTAGGCTTACGGTATACTGTGGTTGTAAGTTTACCCTCTGGTACAAAAATTTTAATATCTAAGAAATTCATATTAGCATAACACAAGCTGCGTAGGAACCCATCGCGCAGCCCCGTGTTTGCAAAAAGAAATGGTTGTTATATAGAAAGAAATTGTTATTCAGAATTAAATCGAATAACTCAACAATAACTTCAATTTGAGCTTCTGTGAATGCTTGCTTTTTGGTAAGAAACTGTTTCACTGCAGCGAGACCAAAGGTATGCGGGAAAGATGTATATAGACTCACGACATCAATGCCTATGAGACAACTGTCCTCTGGAACAGATATGATTTGTGACAATTTCGAGAGAAATTGTCCTGTATCTAGTAGAAAACTCGGTTCCTGTTTGATGAGCGGTTGTAGGATGGAGTCCAAGAAGACCGCCGTTGGCTGGAATAAAGATCCCCGAGCGGCCACCATCGGGCGTCCAGGTGGTTTTTGACAGTCTTTGTGGATCTTTGGGATTGTATAAAATAGTGGCACCAATGGGTGCTCAGGTACTAATGCCTTGATCCTTTCTTCATCTATTAGATCCACTGTGATGGCTTTCTGAAAAACCTGTAAAAGTTTTTTCTTGCAAGAAGCTGTTGGATCGTGTGTTAAGGGCTGGTACACCTCGGAATCGCTTAGCTGGGTCTCAACTTCGGATTTATAGTCGTGGATGTCTTGCAGGACTATACCTCCCCCCTTATCTGCTGGTCGAATGATTATTTGATTATTTTCGGACAAACTGCGCAAGGCATTTCTCTCAATTGGAATTAAGTTCGGATGACATTCTTTAGGAATCTTCACGCTTTCAGTTACATCATGTTCAAGCATCCTCATGAAGGTTTTAATACTTGCACTATTTGACAAAGGGTCAAATGTGGAGCGAGGTGCACACTGTTTCAATTTAACAGGTAATGGTTTATGAATATTTTGTCTGTTGGGATCATGGGGTCGGGCATGGAAGGATTATTTCAGTTTTAATTTGCGATGCAAGGCATTCTTTTTGATGTTCCACTGAAATGAGTCGAATTTCGTGGAAGGAACAAAAGACTGAACCTTGCTGAGGAGTTGATATTCCCCAGGAGACAGATTGTGTAAGGATAAATTATAAATAGGGCTTATCTCGGCTTGGGAGGGCGGCCGACTCTTCTTTGGCCTGACGTTCTGCCCACGGTGCCGTGTGTGTTTGCGCTTGCGCCTGCACCCTGTGCCCTTGTGGCTACCCATAAAGGGAGGGTATTGCCACTTCTCTTATCCTGTTCAGAATTGGAACTTTCTGTGTCCTGTAAACTATCATTATCAAATTGGTTAAATGGTTTGCTGTTCCTTCTAAAGAAGGGTTGCCAATGGCCTTCATTAGTGAAGGGGTCTGCCAATCAATGGTAAACAGTATGCCGTTCGTAGTCCAAGTTCACTTTTTGCATTTTTTCTTTTTTTAAGTTTTATAAGGTCTTATTTGTACTGTGTAATCTGGGTTTGTAATTTTATGGGCCAATCTTCATCTTTGTCAGCCTCCAATGACGGCATATGTGATGCTTCGAAGGTTGCTATTTTACCTTTCATTTTCTCCAACTCTTTGGAAGATTGTTCGATCACTAGTAAGATGAGGTCTAGTGAGCATTTATTAATGATACCGATCCAGCGCTTACAAAAGGTCGGATCATATCGTCCGATGGTAGGACAGTTCTTGACTCTAAGTCCTCGAGGGATGTGTTTGAGCTTATAATACTGATGTAAATGTTCAAATATTCTCTGTAAACCGCTGCGGAATATGTATGCGCTATATAAGAAACTGTTAATAAATAAAATAAATAATAATAGTCAATTAGTGACAAGCAGTGCAGGTGAAAATCGACTTCTTTCTTCTTTAATCTTAGAAGATCTCTGAAGATTGAGTCCTTGGAGTGCCCTTCCACTTCATCATCGATGCCTGTGGTGCATAGGATGGCCTCGGCCTCTGACTCTGAGTATGCAAAAGTGTCTCCAGTTGGAAATAGCAAATGACTGACCTGGTCAGACTGATCATCAGAGGTCATATTGATATTAGTAACTGAATAATAATGTCTCCCAGAGTATGATCTTAAACACACTGCTATGTGTGCAAGGAAAAATCCAAGTAAAAGCAAAAATCCTCTGTGGAATCACACCATTGCCTGTGGGGTGGGTGTGCCAGCGAGAACACGCAAGACTGACAGTAAATGATTGATTGGGTGCCTGATGACTTCAGTCCTCAGTCCCCCTGCTGTCCACTCCTGTATATCAATCCAGGGGTCCAGCACTCCAAATTAAGAATGATAACTGACTCTGGTGCCTTCACTCAGCGGTCAACGCCGCTTCCATGTACATATCCAGGGGTTCGGCACTCAGATATACAAATATCCACTCTGGGAGGCGGTCTTGTAGACAACGTTCAGTTTCTTTAATATCAAACTGTTTTCAAGTCATATCAAACATATAGTGCAAACACAGATATTTTATACTTACAACCCTGCGTGGAAGCTGCTTGGAGCCGCACCATCCGGGGACCGTCCCTCCCTCCTGTGTCGGCCAGTATGGATGATGTCACTCCGTTTGACGCTGCACTCCCCAGCAGCCGTGCGTGTTGGTTACCCAGGTAACCATAACGCTGTACATAGAAAAATGTGAACACCGTGACTAAAAATACTGGAAATAAGATAATGACTGTAAGACCAAATGATTACAAATAATGCGTGTAGATTTCATAAAGACGCAGTAACAAAAAGAACATACACATACAAAATATTAGATAGTGCCTTAGCTTCTAATATTATTGTAAGCAGCCATATGAAATGGCCTCATTTAGCCCCTTTCGGTGCAATGACATCCAATCGGGCAATCTCTACTTTCTAGCTCAGTGGTCAGGGAACTCGGTCCTCATTACCCCACGCAGTGGCGTAACTATAGCTCCGCAGCCCCCGTGGTGGCGGGGGGGGGGGGGGGGGGGCGCAGAGAAATTGGGGGCGCCGCCGGGGGGGGCTGCGGGGCTATAGTTACCCGCGGTCTGCGTCTCGCCCGGCTCTCTGCCGGGACCTGCCTGACCGTCACGGTCCCGGCCGGCTCCTGCTGCAATGAAAACTGACAATTAGAAAATGGCTGCCCCCATACTGCAGACAGTTTTCTGTCTGCAGTATGGGGGCAGACATTTTCTAAGAGTCAGTTTTCATTGTAGCAGCAGGAGCCGTCCGGGACCGTGAAGGTCAGGCAGATATATATATATTATACTTTTTGCGGGGCCGGGCACTCCTCCTAGAAGCGTGGTACTTTGTTGTGTGCCCTCAACGTAGGAAATATAGACTTGTAGAATGAAGCGGCACTCCAACCAGTATGACCAGTGAAAAAGGGCTCTTTTATTAGCAATGTTTCAATACAAGCCTGAAGATAATACATTCGTATTGAAACGTTGCTAATAAAAGAGCCTTTTTTCACTGGTCATACTGGTTGGAGTGCCGCTTCATTCTACAAGTATATATATATATATAACACTTTCACCTTATGTGTTAGCTGGCTATATATGTACATTATATGTCAGAACAAAGGTATTGACACAATAGAGACTAACGGGTATGGGTAAAAACCGGACCAGGACAAAACCCCCGGACCAGACATCAAACTCTGCATTTTGGAGCTTGTATTGTCCGGTCCGGGGGGTGTCCTATCCGGGGTGTCCTGTCCTGGGGGGCTGCCTGTGACACCTGTCACTAGGTAGAGGAGGAGGGGTAGAATAAAGTCTCCCTGTATGGTCCGGGCATGTAGCAAAAACCGGACTGTCCGGACCACAGGGGGAGGCTGTAACTCCCCTTCCCCATGTCCCTGATGATAGCTATCACAGGGACCCCCCTGGACAAGACACCCCCCCAACAGGACACCCCCCGGACCGGACCCTATAAGCTCCGGACTGCAGATTTTGATGTCCTGTCCGGCGGTCCGGAGTCTAGTCCGGTCCGGTTTTCACATAGTCCCGAGACTAACAGACCCCAGCATTTATTAGTGTATGGGGGACACTATTAATTATAAAAAAGGACCAGGACAAGAGGGGGGCTTCATGTAATAGTTGTCACCAGGGAGAGGAGGAGGGGGATAATAAAGCCTCCCTGTATAGTCCGGGCATTTAGCAAAAACCGGAACGTTCCGGAACACACGGGGTGGGTGGCTGTAATCTCCCCTTCCCAATGTCCCTGGTGCAATGTCCCTGGTGAAAGCTATCACAGGCATCCCCCCAGACGGGACATTACAAGCTCCGGAATGCAGATTTTGATGTCCAAATGGGACTCCCCTCGGTCCAGCGTTCCAGGGTCTTGTCCGGTTTTTACTACTTAGTCCCCACGCAACCATGTGTAGTGTGCTACGTGCCAGAAACAAACATGGCTGCAACGAGATCCTCCAAGGGACGCCCCGTTGTGAGCGGAGGGCTGGGCCGTGGAATGTGTGAGGGTCGGGGATGCGGCCGCTGTGGGCAGGACAGGGGAATCTGTTGTTGTTTGTGAGTTGGGGGTGTGCGCGCCTTTTGGAGCCGTAGAAGGCCTCTTTCTGCTGCTGTCACCAAACAGTGCCTACTTGCAGGTAAGAGACTGCACCTACACATTGCACACAGTGATGGCCGAGTACCTATCAAAGGCGCAGAACTTCCGCACACCTTCCATTCCGGCATGAGAGAGCCGTTTGTCTTATTCTCGCCGCACTACTTCCAGGCTGGATGGATACAGACAAATGTTTTTGTGGCCATGTCTGTATAATTACACTTTACTGTTTGCAGCTGACAGTCAGTAGTACAGTGTACAAGGAACATACTACTTCCCTCAAACATGTGGTTCGTTGTGCAGGAGGAAAGAGGCAGCTAGCGCTGATGGTTACACCCCTTCTCTGTATCAGCAGTATAGTGTACTTCATCAGTGCTCACCAGCATAGGGCTTCATCATTTACATTTAACCTGATTGATTTACATAAGGGTCTCAGAGCTTCGTTTGTTAAAAGTATTACATATAATTTGCTCAAGGTATAAGACGATCGCCTATATTTAGGGTCAGGCGTAACTAGGGTTGATGGTCCCCAGGGCAGATTACAAAATGTCCCTCTCTCCTCTTCAGGGTCCTGGCAGAATGCTCCTTACTTTGATGTCCTGGTGTAAACAGGTCTCTGAGCCAAGAGAGACATTGGAACAGAGACACAGACACACGGGGAGATAGAGACATGGGGCCTTATTTTGGTTCATTCTTTCTGACAAAATCCTTCTTAGATGGGCAAAACCATGTGCACTGCAGGTAGGGCAGATGTAACATGTGCAGAGAGAATTAGATTTGGGTGGGGTTTTACTTCAAAGTGAGATCTATATTGCAGTGTAAAAATAAAGCAGTCAGTATTTTCCCTGCACAGAAACAAAATAACTCACCCAAATCTAATTCTCTCTGCACATGTTACATCTGCCCCCCTGCAGTGCACATGGTTTTGTCCATCTAAGAAGGATTTTGTCAGAAAGAATGAACCAAAATAAGGCCCATGGTGAAAGATGGCGAGAGGCATAGGATAGGAAACCGAAACAAGGAGTGACACAGTTACTGCCCATCCTCACCAGCACATACTTACTAGTTACTACTCCCTTCAATGCCCATCTCACACAAATGCAGCACAACTCCTCCAGCGCTGGTGAGTTATGTCTTTAGCAATGCACTGGAAAATGAGGTTGTAAATCGAAAAGCTTGCAATCTAGCTTGATGAGAATAATGCTGCTTTCACACCGCAAAACCTGCTTTAGACCAGGTATTTAAAACGTTTTTTAAAACGGGTCAGAAGCAGTTTACCCCCTTTCACACCGCACCTAAATACCTGGTCTAAAGCAGGAACACTCACCGCAGGAGCCGGCTATCTGCAGCACTCCGGTCTCCGACGATACAGGCGAAACGGTAAAATCACTCTGCACCTTTCAGACCGCACAGAATACCGTTTCAAAACGGTTAAAAATCGACAATATACCGTTTTTTTAGTGCGGTCTGAAAGGGGCATTAGCTGCAGAATCATAAAGAGGACTGACAGGCCAAGAACAATGGGAAGAAAGATCCTGAATGTAAATCGGGAAGGGGGAGTGGGGTTATAATCACACCTGCTATACCCTCAGAAGGAGAATGAGACTAGTCGGAAGACCTTAGAATTTAGGGGGGGAGGGGGACAGAGCTGCAGAGGAGAGAGGTGTGAGAGAAATACACCAATTTTACACCTAACAATTAAATTAATGGGCCAGATGTACTAAGCTTCAAAAGTGATAAACAGCAAATCAGCTCCTACCTGCCAGGTCACAGACTGTGTTTGAAAAATGTCACACAGGAGCTGATTGGTTGTTTATCATTTTCTATGTTATCACTTTAGAAGCTTAGTACATCTGGACCAATGTGCTAAGCTGCGCTGGGAGATAAAGCAGTGACAAGGCCACTGCATGACATGGTAATGAAGGAGAGGAGCCCACTTGCCTGCCAGTACTATTATTTTATATGTCTAGTGTCTGTGTGTAACCGAGACACTGCCATCTGCTGGCAGTGAGTGAAACTGAGGGTGAAATTTAATAGTATGAGAGTTTCAAAAAGTAAGAGGTTTGGTAAGAGATCACCAAGTTTTTTTTAAAAGCGGCAATCATTTGCACTTCATTATCAAACTGGTTTTGCAGTGTAAATGATTGCTGCTTTAAAAAAAAAAAAAAAAACCTGGTGATTTCTTACCAAATCTCACTTTCTGAAACTCTCATCCTATTAAATTTCACCCAACATCTTTCTCACATACATAAACACAGAGGCAATCACAAGGTAACAGATTAGCTATCAAAGCTTTTGCTTTGAGCGGGCTTAGCTAGTATTATTAATATGCTCCCTGGGACAGCCTGCAGCAATTGGGCTGCTACTGTACGTTGTACTGCTGACAGTATGAGAGTTTTGAGTTGTACCAATCACAAATATATCAGTTTGCACACCATGACAAGACTTCAGTCAGATTTCTGTTGGAAAAATGATAAGGCGTAGGGCAGGTCCAATTGCACAGTCTGTAAACAGAGTGGTGGTTAGATATCTTGTTTGGACAGTCAATTTTTAGTTGTGCTCCTCTCCAATAATTATAGTAAGACAACATTACAAATTTATCAGTGCACGTATATGAAGGAAATCTGCAAAGTTACTAGAAACTGTTGGAATGCCATCAGCTCATGTCTATAGAAATTGAATTGCCCTCTTAAGAGATTGTAAGGCTAAATGCAATTCCAACATAATATTAGGTGTATTTTACAGTGGTCCCTCCCTCAGTGCACTGACATAGAGAACAATTAGCGAAGCAATACACACTGATCAATCGAAATGTCGGGCCACATATGACAACTGGTTGGGTATTTTGTGGTGTCCGTGTCGGCAGTGCCAGCAGTTAGTAGGCAGGTTACCAGTTCACATGTGCAAATGCATTGATATATTGGCATCAGCTGTGCTGCAGGGCAGAGGCAATAGTTAGGTTACCAGATTTTGGGTGTACACACACTTCATCTGCTATCAATATATTATTTGCTGGTGGAACGATATATATTTCTAGAGTGTATCCAATCTATGTATGAATCTGGTTTGAAGATCTGAACAGGGCATGAAGATTCTTTGTAGGCCACATATATTAATTACACTGCTTGGAAATCTTGACTGTAAACCTACAGAGATCCACTTCTATGGGGGTATTGAATCTCAGGTCACGACTGTCGATTTGGTCCCGACAGCAGTGACTCTGGCCCGTTTTCGTTTTTCTCGACCGCTTATCACCAGGCGCGATTCAATGTCCCGTCTGGTGATTGGTGAAAAGGGGGCGTGTCTGCGTACACGGCCGTGATTGTCGATATTCACCCATGATCGCGACAATTCGTCTCCGTTATTGACAAAACAGGCCCAACCGCTTTTAAAATCGGCCCATTCTGTCGATCTGCCTCTTCAATGCTGTCGGCAAGACAGCATTGAATAGGCGGCCGCCGCTATTTTCCCATGTCGGAAATAGCGGCGGGGATTGAATACACCCCTGTTTCCATAATAGTTTGGGTCCTATTAATCTTACAATATTTGCCAAATATAATAGCAATAAGAAATTACAAGGATTGTGTCTAAAACCCAGTAACTGATACATATGCCCCTTTAATCCATTTGGTTCTTAAGTACAGTCATATAGACAGTTTTAATTTCCTTTTCATTTTATTTCCCAATAGCTGCAGCCTTGAGACACCTTTTATCTTGCAAGAGGGTTTTCTGTATCCGCCTGTCAGCAAATACATATGCATGAGAGAAAACAGCTGAAAAGGTACCTTCCACACAGAACATGGTTGAAGCCCCAGCATTAGAAGCATGGGTTAAAGAAGAAAATGCTGTGTCAGCCCATGTCTATCTTCTGTGGGAAAAGGGTCAATTCAGGTTGAAGTCCCTGGATTTTCTACCTTGCTTGACCCTCTTCATGCAGAAAAGGACCCAGATTGACCCAGGAAAATGGCCAGGCTTGAATTTGTGTAGAGAATGTGTTAATAACATTTTGAGTCATAAGGTATAAAGTAATTGTAAAATCTCACTTCCGAAGCTATATTTCATTTGGTCTTTGCGTATACTATATGTAGAAAACTGTGCTCCAGACAGGCATTCTACACAGACACATCCTACACAGACTTTCTTTGTGCATCAGAAAATGTTTTTATTCCAAGACATTTTGTCAAAATTGCATTCATTCACCCTTGTAACTGAGTTTATATTTAAATACTAATAGAAAATAGTCCTGAGGCACTATAGGAATTGCTTTTCAATGTTCCTACAGAAATGTCTAACCCTGCTTTTAATGGTTTTTCTGTCTAGCAAAACCCTAACCAGTTAACAGCAGCTTCTGCTAAAATAATATAATAAATTATTTGGTTTGCTTTAAACAAAACAAAAAGTAGGCAATTCAGTGATTAAAGACAGTTGCAGCAATATCTAATGTAAAATGTTGCATTCATTACCCTGTAGGTGTTGCGGTTGTGTAGTGTGGCATATTGATAACCCTGCGCTGTACTCTGCTTATAAAGAACTGAGTGCAGAGGACAACTTGAAAGTCAATTACCTTGCATGCAGTAAAGAGAATAATACCCTTGTTTGAATGTAAGTGCTATAAACTCCTCCCCCCTCTCCTTCAAGTCCAGAACCTCAATTCACATTGCTAGTTTTACATTCCCTTTTAGTGTATTTGAAGATCCTGTTTTCTGTGTAATAGATGTCCTTGACAGAAATTTGAGGGGAGGGAGGGGATATTTATTCGGTTGAGTGGGACGGTGACCCATTAAGGCTTTGGTAGCTTTTGCTTAATCCCTCGCCTCTGCCGATATCCATTTCCAGAAAATCAACTGGCATTTCTGGTGTTTCTTGGCATAGATGGGTTTTCTTTCTCCAGCAAATTCCATTCTTGCACGGCCTCACCAAGGCCAAAAATAGTGCCCCCAGAGCCATCCCCACAGCACAGGAGTAGAATGCTGATCCATAGTTCTGAGTCCAGTCTACCAGCACTCCTGCAAGCAAAGTAGAGAGTATGACTGTTCTGGTCTGAAAATATGCATACGTGATGTACATTGACATGCTATGTTTAGGAGTGCTTTTCTTTATTTTAATAAAAAGGGACAAACTGGTTTTGGCATTTAGAATATTGCTGTATTTATAATAAAAAATTTTTTTGCACAAACAATAGCAGCTTGTAATGCAGTCAGCATGCCGGCATTTAGTATACAGACGCCGGCATTTAGTATACAGACGCCGGCATCCCGACTGCCGTCATAACACCAGTGTCACAACCTCCATACAGATCAGGATGTCAAAATCTCAACAGCCGGAATCCTGATCTGTGAGTATGCAGGAAGCGGTAGCGTAGGGTGGATTAGGTTTAGGCGCTAGTGTGGAAAATTAGGGCTAGGCTGTGGGGCGGTGGTTAGGGGTATGCTGCAGAGGGGGAGGGATCAGAAGGGTAAGGTTAGGCTGCAGGGAGGGGGAGTTAGGTTTAGGCACTAGCAGAAAGGGTTAGAGTCGGGAGGGTAAGTATATTTCCTAACCCGTCAGGATTCCGGCATCTTCGGGATGCCGGTGTCTGTATGCTGACTGCCGATCATATATATCAGTGTTTCTCAACCTCAGTCCTCAGGGACCCCCAACGGTGCACGTTTTCCAGGTCACCTCACAGATACACAGGTGCACTAATTACTCACTGGCACATTTTAAAAGCTCACAAGTGGAGCTAATTATTTCACCTGTGATTCTGTGTGGAGACCTGGAAAACGTGAACTTTTGGGGGTCCCTGAGGACAGAGGTTGAGAACCACTGATCTATATGTATCTTATTGGATTTACTAATTTTAACACTAATTATGACTGATGCTATAAACAGCCAATGGGATCGGTTGTTCTACTTTACTACAGGGCGCATTAGCCCTTAATTTAGTATTGACCTGTGCACATCACTTTCATGTATAAAAATAACTATTCTGGTCTTCACTTCTGTATTAGCCATGACTGCACTCAAAAGGCAATTTTATATTAAAACTAATGCGGTTTGGTATATACATTTAATCCACCAGAAACCAGTCTTGCCATGTTATGCAATACTGTTTTTTTTTTTCTTTTCTTTTCAAGGATTGAGAAAAATAAAATTAACCTCAAAAAAGCGTCTGAAACAGACAGACGAGTGGATATGCCATCATTTGGCCACGTTAAAAAACAGTTCTGATCTGGCCAGTGGAACAAAACTACAAAAGAAAAATCTGGCAATACTTAAATAGTCGTATCTGGGGAAAATGAATCTGAGTGCAAAAGCGTTTTATCTCAGATGTGTTGTGGAGATCCCAAGGCTCATCTCAGTCATTCCGCCCTGTTACTGCGTATCATTAAATTAGCAATTTGACCTGATTGGCGGATGTTTTAAAAACCACATGCTGCCCTGTGGGTAAAATGTCTTAAGTTTCCTTTTTATGATGGGTAGTTCACTGAATGTTATAATAATATATCTAACAACTTCCCTTAGGACCATGACAGTCCCAGTTCAAAATAAAAAAATGTGACTTCATTAGCAAAGCTACTGTGAAGTGTGCATTATGAATAAAGTAATGCTGGGTACCCACTTACTGATAGTCAGCAGGTGTGTACTAGTGATACCTTTTGAATGACATATCACTAGTACACGCTGCAGCCCAGCCAATGATTACTCCTGTCCTTTCAAAGCCTGAGCCTCTAACCATGGTCAACATTGTGTCACTCACTGTCACCCTGCATAGGCTTAGCAGGCTGGTCGCCCACAGCAAGTCACGCAAAGCAACACAGATGTATGAGGCCTGGGGACATGTCTGAGCAGAGAACTAGTACCCAGTACTGCCCGGACTTAACCCAGATGGGCATAGGTTAATCCCGAAATCAAAGGCACAAATGGTGGGATTCACATCAAGGCTTTTTTAATGCAAAATTAGCTTCCCTAATACCTACATGTTGGCCAAACAGTAACCTTGAATGGCTGCTTGACGGAGTGACAACTGGTCCACCTGCATATGTTGGGTGTCTAACCAACCTTACTGTTCAAATGTGATTACAGTGTAACAGTATTCAGCTTACAAAACTCTGCAATAACTGACCACCAGATGGGCCATATCCTTTATCATAACTGGATTGCATTTAACAGGACCTGTTACCCATTTGGACTGCACCGTGAGCTGGGTTAAACTAATGTTCAACCCTGCTCGCTACTGGGGTTGAAATACCGGGTCGCTCCACCTGGCATATTTCAATGGTGCATTTACACCACCGGCAATGTCAAAGACAGAGCTCAGAGTGACGTGCTGTTGTATAATGTCCGGCAGTGCATATTACGGTTTTAACACAGTAAAGGGCCCTACATACGCAGAGATGTGTGCCAGAGATACATAACGGGAGATTCAGCACAAGAGATTTCATTCTTGTGGCTCATTTCAGACAATGAGCCACATACAGAGAGATTTGTGTCAGAGATTCAAATTGGGAGATTCAGCATGGGAGATTTCAAATCTGTCACGACTGTCACGCCGCATATGCCATCAAACTGCACTGTGTATATATATATATATATATATATATATATATATATATATATATATATATATATATATACACATACATACATACATACATACATACATACATACATACATACATACATACATACATACATACATACATAGTGGAGATAGATACCATACATTGGTGGAGATAGTCCCCCACCCCAGGATGGAGATAATTAAGGATATTACGTTGGTGGTATAGTGATATTCGCCCCCCAAACATTGGTGGCACAGTGGGAAAAAAATATATATACTTACCTACTCTGGAGTCCAGCATCGCGGCTCTGTCCCGCGGCGTCATCAGGAGGGCTGTCTCCGGCGGTGTGACGTCATCGGCTCGGCGGTGGTCTCCGGCGGTGCCTGTCATCGGGATCAGCGGCGGCGGTGGTGTCCGGACTCTCAGGTGCAGCGGCGGCGTTCAGCGGGGCTTCAGTCGCTCAGAACAGCCCTGCTCATCTGCCCGCAGCCACACATGCGGGAGATGAGCAGGAGCTTTCTGAGCTACTGCTCTGAATTGTACAGCCCGTCCGTTCTGAATCTTGGACAGATTCAGAACGGCGGGTGCGCGCATGTAAATCGCTGTGTGGGCTATATACACAGTGATTTACATGCATTTTCAGGCATTTTCTGAGCAATTTAGTAAAATCGCTCAGAAAATGCCTGAAAATTGTGCTGTGTGTGGGGGCCTTAAGGCAATCTACACTAGTTTTTCTGCTCACTCGTTTTGGAATCGCTCTGCACGCATGGCTAGATTCCCCCTAATAAGGGATTAGGTCTCTCCTATCAAACAATGACTGATGTGTTAATCCATTGTTTTACTGACAGACTAAAGGAATCCATAGCACTACTGTAATCTGTCTGTTACAATAACAGACTAAACAGGGCTATAATCAGCCTTTTGGCCTTTTTTACTCTGGATATCAGTTCACAGAACAAGAAGGATAACTGCATGACCTCATCCTGTGTCCCCTTCATACCAGGAAATTGCTGCAAACCACTACTGACAAGCCAGTCCTAGGCGTAAATAGGGGACTGCATCTTATACCAGGTGGGATACAAACAAACGGACATAAAATGGGAATAAATGCCACCATTCACTATACAGACCCCACCATCATCAGGAATTTTGAAGCACCAACTGGACACCACCAACAATTATTTTTAGCATTCAATCAGTCTAGGAAGAGACTATTCTCTATCGCCATGGAATATAAGCAGAATATATAACAATACTGTACATGGATCCCAAAACATTATGTATTTCCATACACATTTAAATCTGGGGAAAAATATCAATAAAAACTAGTTCGGGGATTATTAAACAAAAAGAAAAAAGTACAACACGATTATCCATTGGGGAGGCAGTAAAATGTTATGCACTTGACAGAGGACACTCTAGTTAACCTGCAGAGAGCAGAACAGTGTCCCATAAAGTATACCATTGACTTAAAACTGAAAAGCTAGACAAAATCTACTCTACATCTCACACACCTCTTGCTACTTTCAAGTAATCTGTAGACCAACATTAAATGCTTCTATGTTGCAACAATTCTAACACACCATAAATTTGGCAACAGCCAACCTTGTCAAGAGACTGCAATTTTTAAATTGAGAAACCAGATCAAGTTTTGGGGGATACTTAGTAATGCATTACTTTGTACAGCTAAAATTATCAGTATGTACTAGTTTGTGTGTCCTTTTTGGCACATGTTGCAATCTTGCATTTTTTAAATGTTCTCCAACAATGCACTTTACAGGCAGCATTACAATTGGCTATTTGTGATTTCTAAATATATATTCGGTACTTGTTTCCTATCTGGGCGCCCACTAAGTTAATTGCGCACCATGCTATTCTCCGTAGAGAAATCTGATCGCATCGCATCGTACACATACACGATATTGAACGATGCGATGCGATGCGATCCGATTCGATTTCCCATAGGAAACAATGTGAAATGGCTCAATTTAGCCAAATTATCATAGGAACAATAGTAAATGGGCCAAAAACACCCCTGAACATTGAAATGTCCCCCCCAAAAGTAGTTGACGCCACCCCGCCATCAACGTGAACCCGAAGCGTGGCGAGCGCAGCGAGCCCGCGAGGGGCGGCGGTACGCGTCCTCCGACCTTTTCATGCCCTACTATCCACTAGGGCGTGGAGTGAGAATAGAATAGTGTGGCGAGCCCGAAGCGTGGCGAGCGCAGCGGATACCTTCACAGGTAAACGCGTCCCTTCGCGGGCTTCCCAGGTGTCCGCGTCGCCATGGACACCTGGGAAGCCCGCGAGGGGACGCGTATAACTGTGAAGGTATCCGCGTGCGCTCGCCACGCTTCGGGCTCGGTGGCTCGCTGCGCTCGCCACACTATTCTATTCTCACTCCACGCCCTAGTGGATAGTAGGGCATGAAAAGGTCGGAGGACGCGTACCGCCGCCCCTCGCGGGCTCGCTGCGCTCGCCACGCTTCGGGTTCACGTTGATGGCGGGGTGGCGTCAACTACTTTTGGGGGGACATTTCAATGTTCAGGGGTGTTTTTGGCCCATTTACTATTGTTTCTATGATAATTTGGCTAAATTGCGCCATTTCACATTGTTTCCTATGGGAAATCGAATCGGATCGCATCGCATCGTTCAATATCGTGTATGTGTACGATGCGATGCGATCCGATTTCATTACGGTGCCGTACGTAGAAAACCTGGGCGCCCAGATAGGAAACAAGTACCATATATTCAGATATTTTAAAGTTCTACAAAACATAAAAATATTCTTACCTCCAAGAGGTGGTCCAGCCAGCCCAGCAATGCTCTGAATGAATACATACACTCCAACCCCAGATGCCATTTTCTCAATTCCAACAATGTCTTCTTCTGCGACCATTGGAACGTGAGTAGCGGTCACGGTCCCCAACATGCATCCAAAGAATACACTGCACACCATGAGTCCCCAAAAATTGTGAGCAAAGGGGAAAGCTGTCAAGGCCAAACACAAGAGGATGACGAAGATAAGTTCTATGTAGATCTTGCATATGGGTTTTTTATTGAGGATCCAACCAGCACCAATTCTCCCGAAAAGCTCGGCAATGGCCATAGCTGACAGCATGTATGCAGACAAGTCCTTGTCTATACCTAGGCTCAGACTGAGGGGGATGATGTACAGCGATGGGGCAAAGAACCCTAGTGTGGCAAAGAGGCCAAAAAGTGCATAGCATATAAAACTGGAATTTTTCAATACTGAAAAATCTAGGAGAGGTGGTGGTTTTTGCTCTTCTACTTCAAACTTCTCAACCAACTCCTTTTCTTCTATTACATCTGTGCGCTTCTCATTCACTGGACCATTCTTAGGTGAGGTAGATACTTCAACTCCAGAGTCTATGGAGTCTAAAGATGTGAGCGTCTGCTCATTTTCAAGCATGTAGGTAATCTCCAGGTTTTCTGTATTTGGAGGTTCTTTGGCTTCTTCCTGGGGCTTGATGACTAATGGCCTGAGTAAGGCACCACACACTACAATATTCAACTGCAGAGCCCCCACTGTCAGTAGACAATATCTCCATCCAACTTGGTCATTTAATGCAGTGATGGCTGAAATAAAACAAAATATGAATAAGATTAGCTTTATAAAATGTTTAATAACAGATTAGCACAAAACCAGGAAAATCTCGTGTGCTATGTTTATTGCAGGCCAAAACAGTCAGTATAAAACAAAAAAAAACGGGTGGTTTTAATGTTATGGCTGATGGGTGTAAATCTAAATAGTTACACTTTATTTGCTGATTTTAAAAGACGAGGAGAATAAATTAATGCAGCATGTAGAAGTGTGGGTACTCTGTCAGTCTTGGTAAAACACAGCCAATGGCATGAATTACAGCTTCCATATGTTTATTTATTTAAATCTTTAGTTTTCCTTGCAGACACAGAAATAGTCTGCTGCCGCCCATACAGGGTGCGATGGACAGGTGCGAGGCACTCTCCCGTGCACATCACATATGTAAGTATGTGCTGCCTGTACTTTTTGAACATCACATCTAATTCAAAATGCAGAGTTTATCGCTCCATATGTGGGTGGCATTAGGTGGATTTGCATGTATTAGACTCTACTTTTCAATACAATTCATATATTAGGATATTGTAAGCTATTTCAAAACGTAAAGTCATGGTTATTTTGAAGTAGTTTTTTTGATCGTTGTATTGTTGAAATATTCAACCCATGCTGCCTTTGCTCAAGTTTTGTGTAAATGTATTTGGCCTTTGTTTTCTCTTTATACCGAAGTCCTAAATTTGCTGCATAATAAAGACCATGGTCCAAACATAAAAGGGTGAGAGTTTCAGAAAGTGAGAGATATTGGAAGAATTTACAGTTTTGTTTTTTAAAGCGGCAATTACATGGCAAAATCAACCTGTTTTTTTATTATTATTTTTTTTTGCAGTGTACTTGATTACCGCTTTAAAACAAAAAAGAGGGAACTCACAAAATCTCTCACCCTATTCCATTTGGCCCATGTCTAAGACATCAGACTACTTATTCTACATTAAAATTGGCTTTATTATGGTTTTATGGAAACACCCAGAAAATTAACATTACAAATATTAATTTGCCTTAAAACGAGTTTACAATAGCCTATATAATCACAGCTAATGTTCCCCTCCCCTCTATTGAGGGAATTAGTGTTTTGACTATCATCACCCAATGGAGCAATTAAAGTGTTGCTCCGTTCAGGTACACACAGCAGTCGGCGCTGACATTACGGTTATATTTTTTTTGTCCTTTTGACGAGCTGGGAAGTCATTTTATATCATTTTTGGTTGTTAAAAGTATTTCTTGATACTGAAGCACTGGAAGCAGTTTTGGGAGTTTTTCCAACTTAACAAGATTAAGGGGGAGATTCAATCGCCGTCGAGCATCTCCCGTGGGGGAGATGCTCGGCGGGCCCTATTCAATGCTGTCTTCCCCGACAGCATTGAACAGGGTTTCCTGTCAGAACGAGCCCGACATCTCTAGCGGTCGGGCTCGTTCTGCCGAGAACAGCCGGGAAGTGACGAGCTGCCGGCTGCAGCTCGTCACTTCCCGGCCGCAACTCGCGGCCACGCCCCCTTCTCGTCCCGCTGCAGGCGGGACATTGAATCCCGCCTGCGTATTCTCGGTCGAGCTGACCGAGAACGGGACTGGGTCACGGCAGGCGAGCAAGCTCGTCTGCCGTGACCCGAACATTGAATAGCCCCCAAAGACTGGATAGACTGCATCCACTTACTCATGCCAAGCGCACCTCCTCAGGTTTCCTCTATTGTCTCAAAAAGCAAAAATTTTTCCTATATTGCCCATTGTTACCAGTTCTTCTGCGTCTAAAGTATTTTCCCAGTCTCCTTATTTATATAAAATAAAATGGTATTACACCATATACCATTCTTTTATTTATTTTCGGTATCACTCTGAGTCGCCTTTCGGATGATCCAGTGCCTAACTTCATCTGATTAAGGACACATCTATCATATGCTGTCTGTTTTTTGGAGAAGAGGATATGCCCCTTACTCAAGAGGAATGTATGGTATTTGCATGGTGTTTTAAATCTGTGTAATTCAAAGAGGATCGCCCCTTCATCCAAAGGGACGTACTATTCTTTCAAAGGCGCCATTGGAGGGAACACCCATACCTCTGTTTCACATATACTATTTTTCTAGTGGTGAAGGGTCACCACTATAGGTTGTAACCATCTCAGGCTGCCAGGCGCACTGACTAACCTATCTTTTCTCTGCCCTTTTGAGAAACTATCTGATTACTGAAATGGCATAATATTAACCTTTTATATAAGCAAAGGTAATTTTGAATCATCTGCAAGGATGCCCAACCTTTTGCTCATGACCACCTTTTTTCCCCCTATTTAAGTTAATGTTGGCAAGTAAAAATTATGCAAAAAACTCCGGAAAGTATCATATATGCACATTGCAGAAATTGTCAACTTTTTCACATAACAATTTAAATAAAAATGTAATTGGTTTGAGGGCAAACTTTTTACATACAGTTGTAAATGACTGCAGGTCTAGTCACATCTAATTGCCAGGTTAACCTGGGGTCATGGCTCACTCCAAAAGGTTCCCTCAAGAATAACCTGGGAATCCAATACAAACCTTGGTAAAAGAGAACCCCCAGCAGTGACCCGGGTTCAGCCTGCAGGGTGTTAAGCAATTCAGGCTTTTGGTCTCAAAGGGGCATTTATAAGTCTCCTGGTACAAACTCTGTACTGTCACTAAACAGTTGGAACATAGCATAAATCTAATTACACAGAAAAACTCGTGTTTGGTGTTTTGAGACTCCCATGTACTAATGATAAGCAGATTAGTCTATCACAGGCATAATAAGCTTTTAAGATATGAAACCGTACAATGCACATTCTAAAACCAGTATAAGGTATGTAGATAAACTTTTAAGTACTGGGTGATATGATTTATGCAACAAATATTAAGGGCCTTATTCTGATCTGAGCTCAGTACAAATTTGTTCTTAAAATGGGCAAAACCATGTGCACTACAGGTGGGGCAGATGTAACATGTATAGAGAGAGTTAGGTTTGTGTGAGTTATTTTGTTCTGTACAGGGTAAATACTGGCTGCATTATTTTTACACTGCAATTTAGATTTCAGTTTCAGCACACCCCACCCAAATTTAATTGTCTTTGCACAGGTTACATCTGCTCCTCCTGCAGTGCACATGGTTTTGCCCATTTTAAGAACAAATTTGTACTGAGCTCAGATCAGAATAAGGCCCTAAGTGATACTGTGATCTAGAGAATGTGTGAAACTACACATTTTTACAGTAAATTGCTTCTTGTAACATTCAATCCATCTGTCACGTTTCGTGAGCTTGGTGAAGCACCAGCCGGAGTGTAACGGAGGCTGGGTGCTTTGATGTAGGGCTGTTGCATGGACGACAGAGCGGAATGAGGCAATTGGATAAAATTAAACCTTTTTTAATGAAAGATACTGCAATACAATGGTATAGGTGGTGGCACAATGATATAACTGTAGATATTGGATGAATAATAACTTGTTGAAGGTAATACTGAAGAACTTGCTGAAGGAGTTTGAAGATAATGACGTCTGAAGATATTATTGGAAGAATTGAGGATAATGATGATTTGAAGATATTAATGATAGGAGTGGAATAAGATGAAGTCAAATGGAAGGAGTCTTGCTGAATGAGGTTGTGGCTGCTAGGACACCAGGGAGACTGGCCACAGACAATGACTGTCAGGATCAGAGGGAGTAAGATGACACCTTTGGGGTGTTTAACCTTGTATCCTTAATGGCGGCAATGAAGGTTCCATGGAAGAATATGGATAAGCAGTGGACGACCAGCAGGAGTGGATACCGAGAAGACTTCACCCAGAGGATTGGAGTCAGGCTGCAGCGGAGACTGCAGGAATTGCCAGAGATGCACGGAGATGCTATCAGATGGACAACATTGAACTGACTGCCGGTCTGGCCCGGCTAGTCAGTATTTAAGTGCTGAGCTGTACTGTGATTGGCCGCAGGGATGACATCAAGGCTGGAGCTGCGAAGTATAGGCTCTGGGAACCAACAAGGTGGCCGCCGCCCGTTGTGGCGACACAAACCAGCCGGCGAGGAATACTACGCGGAGGCGCTGCAGCCAGTAGCGGAGGTGAGCGCCAGGGCAGAGAGCATAGCGTCAGGGCACCTCAGGTCGGAGACAGCACAGGGAGCAAGGGTAGCTACTATGGTGGTCGTGACACCATTATTGAAACTATGGGCGGAATTCAATACCCACCGGTATTTCCGACAGGGGTAATAGCGGCAGCCGCCTATTCAAGGCAGAACTCGACAAAACAGATCCGACTTTAAAACCAGTCGGATCTGTTTTTGTCGAAAACTGCTGAGGATTGTTGATAAACTGTCGAGCTAGGCAAAACTAGGCAGGATTCCGACTGTCGGAACATTCAGAATCCAGGATTGAGTAGCCCCCTAAATATTCATTTATCTGAATATCGCACATACTTCTGGACTTTCTGTGCAGAGGAGGAGCCATTTTGTCAGCTGTATGTGTATGCAGAATATGGAGCATGCTCTATTGTAAAACTGGAAACACACACACAAAAACTAAGACTGTTCCCTATCCCCTCTATGACACAATACACATAGCAGCAGTATACCTGGTGCAAAGGCAAAAACAGCAAAACATTCTCCAGTGGAAGCGACAGCAGTGACCAGTGAGCGGCGCTTGTCAAAGTACTGTGACAAGATGGTGACTGTGGGAAGGAAGCTGAGACAGTATCCGAGACCTGAAACAACATTGCTTTTCATTACCACATACTTCAAGCATCTGGAAAAAAAAAAACATTGCGTACAGCGAAAAATTTAATTATCCTCTCACATACCGCAAACATCTGGAAAACCCAGTAACTAATTTTTATCATTTTAATTTACTGTTAAACCTGCTGGAATAAATTGTAGTTTGATAATGTTCTTTCCTGTCAAGGAGTTATTAATTTTTTACTTGATTAATGTTTTTAATCTGCGGTAGAATCTCGTCCCTCCTATGTTCCATCACCAAATATACTGAATCCAAAGAGAAGTACTAATAAACTTACCAGACACCACACCAATCGTGACATACATCTCCACAACATTGCGTGCAAAGGAAGCCAAGATCATTCCCAGGCTTGTGAGGAAACCCCCCAGCATGACCACCGGCCTGTGTCCAAATCGGTTGCTCAGAACCGTGGAGAGGGGAGCTAAGATAAATAGGAAAGACAAAATCTAAGTCATTTGTGTCCAACTTATTGCAGCTCAACATAAATTAAAACAAAACCGGAAACCATCCCATGACACTCATTCTAGAAAATTAATCTTCAGCTCTATGATCCACCCACTATTTTATAATCAACAGCCTTCCATCAGAAAGCATATTCTGCCATTGGCATGTTATGCTAAACAGTAGCGTTCCAATTAGGAGGGAGATCCAGAAAACCAACAATGTCGTCAGTCTTTTTTTTTACGTTGCTTTTTGCTGTGTATTTGACGTAAAATAGGATTTAGACAAAATTTATTTCTATTTAGTACACCTAATTTCATTTGGAACCGTGGATGGACACAGATTGCCAATTTCCAGTTTATTTCTTATTTCTATGAAGATAAATGACTGATTACTTAATGTCAGCCAAAGATTCTGTCGTGATAATGCAGTAGTGTTAATGACCTCTTGTAGGAAAATACATCTACAAACAACAATGGGGAAGATTCAGGTTCATGATGAACTAAACCATGTGCACTGCAGGTGGTGCTGATGTAACATTTGCAGAGAGAGTAATGCTGCCCATAGACTTGTGAGATATTGCATGCAATTATTCGATTTCGGCCACATCTGGCCGATTAAATTGAATGATTGTATGCACAAAATGTGTACCATTCGACATGATGCTCGGCACACTGGTCGAATGTCTGGTCTTATGTGCTGCTCATAATTATTGAATTGCAGGAGCAATTGCATGTGGTTTTTAACCACATGCAATCCGCTGGTGGGGGGTGGAGGTAACGCTTTTTCAGCAGTGTGGGGATGGGGAGCCGGAGGGACCGCTTGCGGCACGGGAGGGCGACATTGTAGTTGTAGTGCTAGCGGGCTGCGGGGGTCAATCAGCGGTGGCGGCAGAAGTGTTTAAAACACTTCTGCCACCACCGCCCACTAGCGCTACTGTGGCGGCAGCATTGTTTAAACACTGGGCAGCCCTCTGATTGGCTGAGATAGCTCAGCCAATCAGAGGGCTGTCCAGTGTTTAAAACACTTCTGCCACCACCGTTGACCCCCACTAGCGCTACTTGAGCTACATTACAACACCGCCCTCTGCCCGCCCTCTTCCAGCACCCGATGTGCCATCTCAAGATGGCATGCTACATCGGGTGCAGTAAGGGGCCACTTTTTGCATCACAAGATGCGATCGGATTCGATGGACATCGCACTTTGATGTCGCATCGAATCCGATCGCATAAGTGTCTGGGTAGCATTAGATTTGGGTGAGTTATGTTTCTGTGGGGGTAAATACTGGCTGCTTTATTTTTCACTGCAACATAGAGATGTAGAACGTTTGAAATACACACCCCACTCAAATCTAACTCTCTCTGCTCCACCTGCAGTGCACATTGTTTTGTCCATTAGCAAACCAAATGTGCTTTCCTAATAAATCTGAATCAGGACCAATGTTCGCTCAGTACTTATAAGCCATTGTGTTCCTAGTATGCGCAATGTGAAACATGTTGTGTTAAGGGCAGGAAATCTTTAAAATGCTACGGTTTGTTTTTGTCTATAATTGCAGAAATATTGTTATAGTATTGGGACGTCCGCTTTTAAATACATTTACTTACCATTCAATGCTTTTACAAATTGCTTTATTGCTGCTAATCTATGTTATAATTGTATTGCATCATGTTTTTTAATTGTTTCTTTTCTAGATAAAAAACTACCAATTTTAAACAGTGTGTCCTGTTTCATTGATACCAGCTTGTGTTACCATTACATCAACTCCTCAGCGCTGTGTAAACCAGCTTTTTTTCCCAGTCGCAATTCTATGAGCTTTGTAAAAGGTTCATTTATTAATTAGTAATATCACATATGCTATACCTTATTAACAGCACCTGAACGGAGAGGTCGTCTTAACCCTTAGTGCAGTGGTTCCCAAACTGTGTGCCGTGGCTCCCTGGGGTGCCTCGGGACACATGCAGGGGTGCCGCGGCTTGGTGGTCTAGGACCAACTCAAATTATTAATGGTTAATTATTTATGAGCAAAACCAGTGCTGGTGGCTGCCAGTCATAGAATGTGTACAAACAGAAGCAAATCCTGCCCTTTACCACATAGCTGCTGCTAAGAATCGCATATAAACCCAATCTAATTATTATTTTTTTGGACCTAGGGGTGCCGTGAAAAAAAATTCAGATTCTCTAGGGTGCCGTGAATCAAAAAAGATTGGGAACCCCTGCCTTAGTGGTTTCCCCCCATTCTCCCTTCTCTCCAATAATTGCAGAAATAATGAAACCTTTACACCCTGTCCTAGTGATCCATATTTTCTCATTCGGAACATCTTTAAATAACGGGAGACCCATGACTGCCTCACTTGCCTGTGAATGTAAGAACAAAGACACAGATTGAGATGATCCATGATATCCTGCTGTTACTCTCATCAAAGTAAACCATAAGATCCTTGAAGAAGACTCCAAAAGACTTGATCACTCCATATGTGAATACCTCCACGAAAAAGAATGCCACTGCCACCACCCATCCCCAGCCTCCGTCAGGCACTTTGGTATAGACATTGGCACCAGAGCACTTCTCCATATCGGCCATCTTCATTTGCCTGGGGACAGGAAATAAAATAGTACATTGAATTAGATGTAATCCAGCATCCTCTGAAATACTATTAACAAATTAAGCCAAGAGAGGCAATATACTTCTTAAATGACAACTTCCTATGTTCAGACGGACATAAAAAGACTTCATATAATATTTTACAAGTTAAAGCTGGCAAGTCACATCTGCTTTATGTTCACAGACTGAAACCTAAAGCTTTCAAAGAAAAATACTGTAAAACCTGCATAAGGTTCTGTTCTTATTTGGAGTTACCTTGCTGCTTCTGGCACAGTGGGGCAGATGTATTAAGCCTTAACAAGAGATAAATGCAAGGGTGATAAAGAGAGAGAAACGTCCAGCCAATCAGCTCCTTACTGACTTTTTTCAAACAGCCTGTAACATGGCAGTTAGGAGCTGATTGGCTGGACGTTTATCTCTCTTTATCACCCTTGTATTTATCTCTTGTTAAGGCTTACTACATCTGCTCCAGAGTACCTTGAATCTGTGCAGGACTCAATGACATCTTGAGTTTATCAAGGCAATACATACTGCCTGGTGTCCGAAACCTCTGTCTTTGGTTACGGGTTCTCCAACTGGATAAGGTTCCAAAATCACACAGCACCAGAAACATAGGACAGAACATTGGACTTCATCTAAATTCTATCAAACATCTATGGAAAGAGCTAACGTGCAGTCAGGAGGCATCCACTAAACCCAAGACAGCTGAAGCAGTTTGCTGTGGAAAAGTGGGCTAAGTTACCTGAACGGACCATGCATTGAGAGCTACAAATATAGGAGTAATATACACAAATCCATTGGCTTATTTATGTGCGATCTGCACTGCCCATGTGCAGATCTGTTTGCAACGACTGTCAGTGTCCCCAGTTTTCTTGAATATGAAAGCCATTGGCTATGTCCTTGGATATCCTGCCAGCTTGAGGGTTACTCAGCTGTTTCTTCTGAGCGGGTGTGGTATATTTTCACGATTTAGTCGGGATCCCGACAGGCCGGACAGCGGGGCAAGGGCAACAAAGCCCCTTGCGGGCTCGCTGCGCTCGGCACTATTCTATTCTCCCTCTATGGGGGTCGTGGACCCCCAAGAGGGGGAATAGCTGGTGGCCATCGAGACCCAGAGTGTCTGGTTTTCACTGTCGGGATCCCGTCCGGCACCCCTTCTGAGCGATATCTTTCATTATATCGCCCAGTTTGTAAGGACTCAGCAGCAGATCAAAGCAGCAGGCATCTGATTACACAAGACCCCTCTTGCAACATCAGCATATTATCGCACATCAGCTGTGTCCAAAATAAGCAGCTGCTTGGTGGTCAGCGTACATCTCTTGCGGCTCATAGAATGATTTCAGTGATTTTCTATAAAGGTTTTGTAACAAAACATTTGTCAATGTCCTTTTCATTTGTTATTTCTAGAGACAGGATTATATGCATTTGCATATTTTGCCCATTCTCATTGGTTATTGCATATTTTACCTAAAATCTAGTGATGGTGCATATTTTAGGCCCAGTCCTCTTCCCACCTGCGAGTTACAGCACTACTTTGCCCTGCTGCTGCTGGCCAGGTAGTGGTAGAGTGTGCAGGCTGGGGCAATATGTCCACAGTGTGGGGAACCTTGGATGTACATAGCATCTGACACTGCTCTAGGCTGCCAATCTATGTTGATAAAAGTCAGTCGGAGCGGATGCCATTACGAAGCTCATGAAACTTTGCCTGCCCCTGGCCTGGGACTTTACACCAAGAAACAGACTTCTGCAGCAGAGGAGGTGGGCAGAAGGGTTGTGACATCACGCGGTGTGGAGGATTTGCCGTGTCACAGTGAGTATGCAGCGCAGGGAGGAATTTGCTGACATTTGGTCCATCGGCGCTGGAGATGAGGGTCCGTGTAGTTGATACAAGAAGAGCTTTGGACGCTACAGTCTGCTGTAGCAGTCAGGAAGGAAAAAAATCCTGTGTACAGCACTAGACATCTGCAGATGCTGTGGGACTATTTTTGAGGTTTATTTGCAACTAATTGTATGCTGATTTTTAAATAAGTTAAAAATTACTTTTTTTATTATATAATGTAGCATATTTTAACACTTTTTATGCATATTTTACATGCATATTTGCATGCATATTTCAAGCTTTTTATGTTGCATATAATCCTGTCTCTAGTTATTTCAAATACTCCGATCAATCAACTGCAAAAATTCTATAGATGGTAAGCATGCGAGCAGGGTCCTCCAACCTCCATGTCTGTCTGTTACCCAGATTGTTCTATCACTGTTGATTCCAATTGTAAAGCTCAACGCAATATGCTGCGCTATATAAGAAACTAAATGATCTGAATTCTATCAAATATGGAATAAACAACGCTGGATGCCAAATACTTTTGTTTCATTGAAAACAAAATTATTTTTTATATATTATTTTTTTTGGGTGGAAGGGTACCCAATCACTTTTGTTCAGGTCTGTATATAGAAATAGCAACATTTGCTATAGGTTCTTTGTCACATGAGATTTATCATTTAATTTTTGGACTTGGTGAGAACTAGATGATTTGTTAATGATGTATTTTTTTCCTGTCAGGGCATGCTGGGACATGTAGTTCCACAACATCTGGAGGGACACAGGTTGAAGACCTGTGGTTTAAGTGGTACCGCTGTTATCTTTTCTTTTTATTCTTCCCAGGATTTCCCATCACTCTATTTGGAGCCTGGTGGGCTACTGTATTTCTCTCCTAAGGATGGAGGGTTTTCAACTCTCCACGATATTTCTGCTAGGTGCAAATAGTTATGTTTTTGGCAAGATTTAGGAGGGTATTTAATCTAGGATCACGGCTGTCGATCCCTGCTGACAGCCGTGATCCTGGCCCGTTTGCGGTCAGCCTGACAGCTGAACGATAGGCGGGATTCAACATCACACCTGTGATTTGGCGCGAAGGGGGTGTGGCCGTGAAAACTGCTGTGGATTGTCAATCTGCGGCCGGGATAGCAACAATCCACGGCCATTATCGGCAGAACGGGCCCGACAGCTTCTAGAGTTGGGCTCATTCTGCCGTGATCCCGCTTCAATGCTGTCACTGCAAACAGCATTGAATAGGGAGCCGCCGCTATTTCCCCAGTCGGAAATAGCAGCGGCACATTGAACAAGTTAAATGTGAGGGGGGTATTCAATTTCAAATCCATTTTCCCCGACTGTCGGAATAGATTCTGGCAGTATGAAACTCAGACAATGCACATTCCACTTTAAACAAAGTCGAATCTGCATGTGGAGAATCCCTGCCGAGATTAAATATTAATGGGCAATATTTCATTGAATACCCCACTAAAATGGTAATGCTTATTTAATCTACAATCATTCATTGCTATTTGAAGTGGTGGTAACATTTTAGAGTGCATATATATTTATCTTTATAGGCTACACCTATATTGGCACAGCTAGTATGAAGCACCAGGACATGCTCTTGTACCTGTACTGAAATCATTATAAAGAGTTGTTCTATTGACTAGAAAGATGGTATATTATGTCAAAGGCAGAAGGTACTGTAACTAATGTAAAAAAAGGAAACAAAGAACAGGACACACACATGGATCCAAGAAAACTACACCAAGGCACGGGTGACAGTACTGGATCTATCAATAAAGTGCTAAGATACTGTATATTCCCTGTGACACTAATGAAGACAGTTGGTCAGGGTATAACATTTCATATGTGTGAAAAGTTGTATTCTTTTAGCTGAAATCTTTGTACACAGTATACTTACAGTTCCCAGCCAAAAGCAAGTTCTGCACAGCAGCGAGACCTTATTGACACTAAATATCTATTTTGAGTAGTGTGTTCACACTGCTATTGCTACAATTTATAATAGCACACTCCACGAGTCATGGCTCTCAAGGAAACAACTGTTCTGTAATGTATGCAGCAACCAACTTATGGCATGATTGCATATTTCTGGTTCCACAGGGTATACAGTCGGCGAAAGGAGATTTTTTTTATAGCAAAGTGTACAGAAAAGTGATGTCTATCTAGTAGTTGTTTCCTCTGTAAAATAGGCACAAAAATGTAAAAAAGTCTAGGTACTGTGTGTGTGTATGTATGTCAAGGCTCGACAAACCCTGGGGGCCAGGTCGCCACGGCGACCAGATTCTAATTCCTGGCGACTAGATTTTGGGGGAAGGAAGAAGAATCTGTCAGAGTGGGCTTGCATTGTGGTAGTCAACCCCTCCCCCTGGCTTTAGTGTATGTCCACTAGCCTCCAAACTTAAATAAATAAATGTCCGTTGTGGTGCTGCTATAACAAAACTCCAGACGGCATCTCAAGCTAATTGGAGTTTGCGGTTCGGGAGCCAATCAGGAGCGGCAGTGGTAGCTTGGCTCCTAATTGGCTCTCGGACCAGGCTCTGGAGGACTTGGGATCTTGCGCGAGTTTTGAAATAGCCGCGGCGGACCAAGGAGCAGCAAGTTAGCTTTAGCTCATGGCTCAGCTTCCCTTCAGCAGGCTGGTTGCGTAGGTGCAGTGTGGGGTCAGTGTGATTGCAGCTGTGGTGTTGTCTGAGGGCCCAAGAGGAAGCTGTGGTCCCCAGTTCACTGAATTTGAGCAGCAGGAAACAGAGTTCCCGCTGAACGCAGCAAGACTTCAGTGACGCCACGCATGCCGGTGAGAGGGCCGGGATCGGGGCAGAGATCGGGTCACTGGCTGCAGCGGCTCTGATGCTGGGAAGAGGTGGGTGACAGGGCGGGCTGAGCTAGTTACATGCCCTGCTGCAGACAGGACAGAGGATGTTCGGGGGATATATTGTGAGCATTGATGTGGCTGCAGAAATAAGTGTAGCATCTCAAAGTAATAGAGTCCCCTTTCCCCTCTGGCACTGACAAATACATGCAGCTACGGCATGTGATGGCACTGGTGATGCTCCTGTGCCACTGACAGGTGAGCTTGTTTTCTTCTCAAAATTTGTATATTTGTTTCGGTACTTGTGTATTATAGCGGCGCCCCCGATGTGCATCGCGCGATGTTTTTATTGCATGGCATGCGATTGTTGCCCCCTATGAGATGAAAGATCGTATAAGCACCATAAAGGGTGCTTTTAAGCACCCTAATGGGTGCTTACAATGTGAAATGCACCCCCACGCCACCCTTCCCCCCCCCACTATAAACGTGAACCCGAAGCGTGGCGAGCGCGGCGGTACGCGTCCTCCGACCTTTTCATACCCCCACTATCCACGTCGGCGTGGAGTTGAGAATAGAAAGTGTGGCGAGCGCACGCGGATACCTTCACCGGTATCTTGAGTCCCCTTGCGGGCGTCACAGGTATCCGCGTCCGCTCGCCACGCTTCGGGCTCGGTGGCTCGCCACACTTTCTATTCTCAACTCCACGCCGACGTGGATAGTGGGGGTATGAAAAGGTCGGAGGACGCGTACCGCCGCCGCTCGCCACGCTTCGGGTTCATGTTTATAGTGGGGGGGTGGCGTGGGGGTGCATTTCACATTGTAAGCACCCATTAGGGTGCTTATACAATGTTGCATCGCATTGTATGGCATTGTATGCCATGTACAATGTCATAAAATTTTAAAATTGTATGACATTGTACAGTATCGCGCGATATCGCGTCGCATCGCATACCATCGTATGCTTTATGGTATGCGATGTGATGGGCGCCGCCAAAATACACAAGTACCTTTGTTTTGTGCAGTCTGTGAAGAATCCTATTTAGTTACTTTTTTTGTACTACTGTGTATATTGAAGTCTTTTGGTTTTTGCTCCAGCAGGGCTATGTCATAGATTGTGAGCTAGCCAACAGGGCCTTCTTACTTCTTTTCTAGAACCCATTCTTGTTTGACTGGTTTGATCCCAGTTGTCATTTTAAGTTAATAAATAATAATCATTCACCCCACATCCTAGACAGTAATGTGTTCTACTAACTGCAGCTGCCTGATGCACAGGATCATTTGCATTTTTCTGTTTGGTTGTTTAGCTTATATCATATAGTAAAGTATCAGTAGCCATTTACTAAGTCCATAGGCAAAACACTTTGAAGGCCCGCCCCAAAACACTTTCCCTATTATTAGCTTATCTGGCTCCTACATTTTTATCCTGGCTCCTACATTTTACAGAAATTTGTCGAGCCCTGATGTATGTATATAGATATAGCTATATATCTATATTTGGCTCTGCTTTACATTTTGTATTCTAAGTATACTTTGCCTGAGCTTGCAAATCCATGAAAAGTAAGTAGCTGTCCTTCACTGTTGGCAAGGTCTGCTATATCTGGGATATGAATCAAATAAGAACAAACCACTAAAACAAAAATCGAGCATCTTTATAATGTAGCAATATATTACATAGATGATATGGTCTCTGTTTATTGCTGGGTACACACTTCTGGCTTCACCTCTTATTGAGGTGAAACAGAAAGCAATAATGCCAAGATGTTATGATGATTCAGCTGCCGGAGTGGGGGCAGAATTGTGCAGCCTAACTCCCACAGAAGCCACCCAGCCCTGCAGGTTGGCACACATGTGAAAAAATAATAGCCCACAAAAGTGAACTTGTTTTGTAATCTGAATGATTTTTCACCACAACACAATGGTGTGATAGTGTGTTTTTGTGACGCAGGCGGAAGTAGGTCCTGAACCGGCGCTTGGAGATGACATGTCAAACGATGGGAAATCCACCAGCCGGGAACCCTGCGATGCCAGCCGTCGGCCAGAGGCTGGGGTCAAGCCCAGCACCCGGGAAAACTACTGCCACCAGCCTCCATCAGACCCTAGCCTCTGTCCATGAGGTGAATGGATGCCGCACACAGGCATCCATACACCTCCTTCCAGGCTCCGCTGCTGTCTGCACAGTTCAGCAGACCGGGGTGGAGGACACTGCGGTTGGGTAGTATGGGCTCCCCCATTGGTGGAAACGGGTCCCGGGTCAGATGACCCGGGCTACCCGTTTACACTGTCCCTGAACCTGGGTCTCACCAGTGTACAATTTGGAACACTTCCCGGGTTGAATTGCCGGGTAACTGGACCGGGTTTTTTTTTTTTTTACCCCATTTGCACCAAGCAGTGACCCAGGTTGACTCGGCATCAACCTGGGTTATTGATTTGGTGTAAAAGTGGTATTATTTATATCTATATAAGTGATTTGCAGTTATACACACAGAGGTACACTTTTATATACCCTATAAAGATCCAGAAACTATAACCTGGGTCCAGTGGCTGGGAGAGGAAAGACACCGGTAATGGGCAGTGGGAACGGGTGAGCTGGGTCCCATTAACTCCTTATGGAGAGCCGGCTTACTGGATCATGGGGATGCCATATCCAAGCGCTGGCAGAGAAGCCTCAACAGCCAGTGTGAAAAAGTTTCAAACTATGTACAATGGTTCCCAAACTGTATGTCAGGGTGCCTTGGGGTGACCTGGATTGGTTGTCTATGGCCAATGTAATAGGCAAATTGTGAACAAACAAAATAATCCTGTCCATTACCACATACCTAACCCTGAGACTGAGATATAAACACAATTTACTTAATTAATATTTTTTCCTAAATGTATTATGAGAAACATTTGTCTTAGGGTACTCAGGGGCGCCAAGATACAAAACCGTTTGGGAACCACTTTCTTTATGACATGGCTTGAAAGCAGTGTTCAGTGACCCGGGTTGGACTTACAATTTTGGTGTGAAAGCGGTTCCGCTTTATGTCCCGGCCATCCCTGCCATGCACTTCTTTCCTTTAGGCCTCCTTGCATGCACCTCATGTCATCTGTCTGTCTCCTCCTTCCTCTGGACTGTAAGCTCCTTGGAGCAGGGCCCTCTTATCTCCTATTCTCACAGCACTTTTGCGTTTCAATTACAGCTCTCTTACTCACCTAACATCTATACCCGCATGTCTTCTCGCTTGTGTTCATTCATTTCTACCATTGACAACCTGCCCCTGGTAACATGCAGACTGCTCCTCTGCATCTCCGCTGTATTGTGTACTCAGAATTGTGCTGCAAATTGTTACCTGTCTCTGCTTTAGTTCTTCAGTTACTGTTATGCTTAGTCCTGTGTACCCGGTATTGTTCTAATATGTGCCCTATGTACGGGCACTGCATACCACTTGTGGTGCCTTATAAATAATATATAATAATAATAATGTGTCAAATAGCATATTTGGAACTTACCCCGTTCTTACATACCATCCCCTCCCCCGCCAACAAACTTACACCTACCTACTTTACTCTGAAGTTAGTTACTAGTACTGTGCTATAAAGGGTGTTTTTGCCCAGCGTGTATGGTGAGAGATGATGGGGAAAGTCACTGGGATGAAGAACACTAATACACACTGAGCGTTTTTCGCCTGTCTTGGCGATTTTCCCTGGGCTGGACAGCTTTCCACAGTAGGACGCTATGGAAAGCCGTCCACTCCGCCGCTCTTCTGCTGGTAATACCAGAAGTTGAGTGGCTGGGCTAGCGACTATGCAGGAGCACGCATAAGCGCTCACCACTGCCCCGTATACACTGGGCGGCTTTTGCGCTGAAAGCAACTCAGATGAGTAAACAGCGCTGCTTTCAGCATGTATGTGCCTTTAGTGCACTGTTCTTACCCATTTGTTTTTAATTAGAAATAATTTTCTTTATCATAAACTGTACAACTGTATAGTACCTTTTTGTATTGATCTGTACAGTGTGTATTGGGTAGCTGCTGATAAATGCAGCTAGAGATGTGCAGTATACACTATCCTCTTTGGAGGATCATGTTATGTGATCAGTCTGCCTATAATGTGCAAGCTGGGAATTTCTGCAGTGCGCAAGGAGAAAGCCTGTTTCCTTCCGATCTGTGCACTCTGCAGCATCTCGTATGGCCTCAGATATTATTTCACTTGTGTGGTAGCTGGAACACTTCTCAGCTATTACCACTATTAAAGTGTTAATAGCTGCTCTGCCCCAAGTCCAATGAGTTACACTGACTATCTTTCACAGACCAGTCACCTGTGCATACTGCTGCATTACTCCTACAGGTCCTCTATCAGAGGTAGAGAAAAAAGATCAATGAGAACCTAAGGATTAAGTTGAGGTCCTGGCTTTTTAGGGACAGGGAATACATAAAGCCATGAAGACCTATAAAAAGGTGTTCTAATTTTGGGCCAACAGTAAAACATTCAGACATTCCATGTATCCCGCACGATACGGAAGCGGGACAAGGGATCTACAGCAAAAAGATAGACAACCATTAGTTCGACAAGCAAAAAGGTCAACATGCATAAATGTCGACACTACCATTAGGTCGACAGTGTCTAGGTCTGGGGTAGCCAACTCCAGTCCTCGAGAGCTAGCAACAGTTAATGCAGTGGTAGCCAACCCTAGCCCTCGAGAACTACCAACAGTGCACATTTTCCAGACAACCTAGCTGCTGCACAGCTGCACTCATTAATCACTGACACATTTTAAAAGATCCACAGATGGAGCTAATTAGCTCACTTGTGATTCTGGGGCAGATGTATCATAGCAGCGCTTATCGCGCCGCTATGATACTTCCTGCTTCGCCTCAATAGCGAGGCGAAGCAGGAAGAGGCATCGACAAGATGTATTAACATCTTGTCTGCCGAAGCGGGGGAGCGTTAACTCCCCCCTCCAGCGATGTCCCTTTCTGGAGATAGCGCATCAGTTAATACTGATGCGCTATCTCCTGTACCCCGGCCGGCCGCACTGGGCATGCGCGGGATCTCGCTGTTCACGCGAGATCCCCAGCGCAGCCCAGACCTAACAGCAGGGACAGCGCTGTCCCTGCTGTTTAGATAGGGCTTCGCCAGCCTGATGCTGGCGAAGCCAAACCCGGCTTCGTGCGGAACGGTCAGCGATGCTGACCGTTCATACATTCGGACTGCTATCATTTTGATAGCAGCGCCGATATGGACAGGGGAGCATAGCGCCCCTGTCCATTACCGCATCCCGGCTCCTTCATACATGGGGGAGAAGCGGTATCAGTGCACATAACGTGCGCTGATACCCTTCTCCCCCATAACGACGGATCATACATCTGCCCCTCTGAGGAGACCTGCAAAACATGCACTGTTGGTAGCTCTCGAGGACTAGGGTTGGCTACCCCAGAGTTAATGTTTTCCAGATCTCCTCACAGAATCACAAGTGAAGTAATTAGCTCCACCTGTGGGTCTATTAAATGTGTTAATCAGTAAGGAATGCACCTGTGCACCTGCCAGGTGAGCTGGAAAATGTGAGGACCGTAGTTGGCTACCACTGGTCTAGGCCGACAGCCGAAAGGTCGACATGGGGTTTTTCACTGTTTTTTTTTTTACCCAAATGTCGACATGGACACAGTTTGCAGTGAACCGCAGACCCTCGCATCGCTCGTAATGCTTCGGGCACACTTTCATTCTCACACCTCGCCCCAAGTGGATGGTAGGGCATGAAAGCCTGTCGGCACATGTCTGCTCAAAAAAGTGAAAAACCCATGTCGACCTTTTTGCATGTCGACCTAATGGTTGTCTATCTTTTTGCTGTAGACAAATAGTCTGGATACCGCATGATACACTCCAGGGGATACGGTTCCTACAGTAGGTCGACACTGTGAAGATCGACCGCTAAAGTAAGACAGGGCTGATCTCAGCACATGAAATAGGTAGACAATAGGAATTTCATACCATACCATTCACTAGGGTGCAGAGGAAGAATATAATAGTGGTCCGAGGACAGCGGTACACTGATACAGTGTCCATGTTGATTTGCGTAGAAATTCAGGGTGAAAAACTAGTGTCGACTGTCTGCCTTCCCATTGTCGACCTAATTCTTGTGTTGACCATAGCCATGTCTGCCTAAGCAGACTGATTTGGATAGTTGATGTGTACCATCCTGATAAAGCCATCAATCCTGATCAGAAGTGGCCAGATGTAATACTGGTGTGAGGAAGGGGCTGCTGACTACTTTATCATCAGCCAAGCTGCACTATTTAGGCAGTCAGAATGTAAAACTACTGTATCAATTCATTTTGGCTACTTCAATGTACAGATTCACTTAGGAAAACAACATTTACCTAGTATGGGGTTGTCCGAAAGTCACTCATTGGACCTGATTAGGTATAATACCCCATTTTACACCCAAATCCCAGATCCGACCCAGTATTTTGGAACACGGTTCCAAGCCAAGTCAGATCCGAGATTTGCACCGTTTACACTGCGGTGCCGACCCGCAATGTAAACCGGGCCGGCGCTTGGAGATGACATTATTTCCAAGAGCCGGGACCACCGATCGTCACGCTGGGGCAAGCCCAGCACCAAGGTAAGCTGCTGAGCTGCCCCCAGCCTTCATCCACGAAGTGAATGGATGCTGCACACAGGCATCCATTCCCCTCCTCCCATTCCTGTCTGCAGAGGAGCCTGTGTTTGTCCCCTGGCCAACCTCCATGTCGACTGCAAAACGCTGCAGTCCGGAGGTTGGGCTTCCCCCATTACTGTAAACGGGAGCCGGGTCAGACTACCCGGTGTACCCGTTTTACACTGCCCATGTTCTACCCTGGTCAGGACCCTGGGTTGAAGTCCCCAGTAAAGGGACATGGGTTAACCCCTTTTACACCTCCACTGACTTGGGTCCACGAGGGAAAGACCTGGGTTTTGCGGCAGTGTAAAAGGGGTATTAGTGGCAATCTTACCCAATGCAGTATTTATGTTTTTTTTTTATTACTGCCTGGTGCCTTATACAGGACAAGGAGATGTGTGTTCTGCCTGGGGAAGAGCTGAGGTATGTATGACAGCAACACTGCGCACCAGATAAAGGTTGTACGCTCTTCCAGGAAAGGCAGAAGTGTTGTGTAAACTCCCTGTTACATCATCTCTAGTCTTCCCTTTGCCAGAGCACTCTGCAGTATATTTATTTATTTACAGTTCTTACTGTATATAGCCTTGTATATGTGATACTATACAGATTTATAGCTTGATTCACCCTTTCAGTCAAGGACGCAACAGAAATAATACACATCACAGTGATGATTTACATAGATGTGAGCAACATTTTCTGCAGCAATGTACATGGCAAAACATGGACTATAAAGTGTCTTTATAAGGTGCCATGCAGGTTGCATAATGCATTATATGTGTAGGTCCTGTAACTACAATATAGAAAATGCTGTAGACTCTTCGAATAGACCTGACCAACAGGAAATATATTCCAGAGGTCTTGTGTGAGGGCACTGGGCCAAACTTTTTGCAGCCATGAGTGCAGGGACTTTGTGTGTGTGACATTTTATAAAATATATTATATACACACACATACACGTGTATTTCTCAGCACTCAATTAAAAGAAAGTAGTAATTTCCCTGGTGACTTGTGCACAAAGGGTTAAATACAGAAGTAAAGGGCACAGGACATAACCCTGGGCACTAAAGAATTGAAAGAAATCAAACTTAAAGTGCCCATACACGGTACATTGCTGGGTGTGATGAGATGCGTTGCTGCCGTCGCATCTCATCGCACAGCTCAAAAAGTATGTGCTGCACATACTTTGTACTAGAACTCATCTAATTGCATTGCAAAACCTATGCGATGTGATTTTGTATACAATAATTGTACCGTGTATGGGCACCTATTGTCAGGGATCAGCTACATTGTGTAGACCAGGGGTTCCCAAACTTTTTTGAATCAAGGCACCCCGAAGCATCAGAAATGATTTTGTGGCACCCCTAGGCTAAAGGTTTCACATTGAGAAAGTCAGAAACAAATATTAAGTTAAATAAATTGTGTTTATATCTCATCCTTAGGATCAGTTATGTGGTAATGGACAACATTTACTTCTGTTTGTCCATAATTTAACTATTATATTGGACATAAATAACTTGAATTGGTCCTGGACCACCAACCCAGGGCACCCCTGCAAGTCCCCCAAGGCACCCCAGGGTGCCACGGCACACAGTTTGGGAACCACTGGTGTAGACAGAAAGCCTAGTATACTACAACCAGTAGAAGCAGAATCACCCATGCAGGCACTGGCTATGAGGATACCATAATGCTGGATATGCTTTTTCAAATATACACTTTTAGGCTGGGTATACACCACCACCACCACCACGCTCATGAAACTATTTCTCTTGAAATTCCTGGGAGCTCCTGGGCAGTCCCAGGCTCATGGGGTTTTTTTTTTAAACGTGCATTTGTGTCAAACAATCATAATCTGTAACTACGTAATCTGTAGTTAAGGTGCCCGTACACTACTGCGATGTCTCGCAGCAGTATACGGACGCCCGATAACCCTGCGAGCCGCCAGGTACATTCCCGGCGGCAGGAACGCATGCGGTCACAATTTGTTGTGATAGATCGCATGCGTCCCTGCTTCCCGCCAGTCTCACCGCTAGGAGGGAGGTCCCAGGACAGGTGGTTGGACGGGCAGAAGGTCCAACCACCTGGTTGGGTCTGCACATCGGACCCGACGGTATGTCAGGGACAGCCTATTTGGTCCGATTTAATGGCCTGATTGGTTGCAATCGGACCAAATCGGCGTGTATGGGGGCCTTAAGACAGTCAAATCCGATGCATCACGATGGATTGGCAATACAAACACACAAAATCTGGTACCCAATCGCAGGTTGGATTGAGAAATCTTTACTGCAGTTTATATATATATATATATACACACACACACGACATGGAACGCGAATGATGTACACTTTAAACGGATGCCATGTGATTAGCTAGTGGCTGCTGTCCCCACCTAGCAGAATGTCGGGCTCCCATATACCAGTCCAGCGTCCCGCACCGGCACCGCTGCAGAAGGGCGCTCCTGTGCTGCGGATAACACGGGCAGCAGCAGGGGAAGAAGCAAACAGCGCATTTTGCTTTTCGAATCTCCCGCGTTGTATTAAATATAGAAATAATAAATGTGCTCCAGATGATACAATAATGCGCTATATGCATCCATTAATGTAAGGTTCCCACGGATTTCCCTAGTATGTGGCATGTTTGTAGGTAAGTAGCGAGAGCCCACTCCTCCGGGGCATACATACTCACTGTGCCCCTCGGGGTGGTGGTGGTGGAGGTGCTGCTGGTCAGCCTGGCAGCATGGTTCTCAGGTGCCCCATGTCAACTCTCCGATCAGCACTCTGCCTGATTCTGACTTTATATATATACCGGCTTTAGCCGGTCTGGTCGGGAGCGTGCATGAATGTGACGGTGCTGCGCCTCCCTGCCATTTAACCCTGCAGTAGCCGGCTGTTTGTGAGTTAAGTCGTCAGTACTACCATTAACCCCTGCAGTGCTGCGAGTCACACGAGTGGTGTCAGACCAAGGAAGTTCTGTCATGTTGCATGGTGCCTCGAAGAGTGTGCACATGGTGTGATCCATGGCAGGGGGTGTTAATGAACTTGCCTTCTTCATATCTTCCTGAGCGCTACTTCGCTAGATTGCAAGCTCTTGGGACTAGCCGGGCACAGTGGCATGGCAATGTAGGGCATGTGAGGTGAGCCGACACCTGCTGGTACTCGGCGGAACTGCAGTGCAGTCGCACCTTTTATTCGGGCTAATCCTGTCTGTGTAGTTGTGTGTGATGTGGAGTTATACTACTGTACTGTCCCAGTCACAGCTAATATTTCTCAGTGAGACTGACTGTGTGAGCAAGGTGGTGTAGCCGGAGGTTTGCAGGTTGATGATTACACCTTGTTGTCCTAAGAATTATTGCTATTTGGAAATGATGCTAAATCTGATTATACCGCTACACTGTAAGCGCATGTGACACCGTCTGATTTTAATACTCTCCTCTGCAGTGCAAGCTCCTCGGAACAGTGCACTGCCTGTCACCCGCACTTGCATCACATTCACATATACAATGAGAGTACAGTCTTGCTGTACTGTACTATATCACATATTGCAAAACAGACTAATGGCACCTGTTATTCTCTGTTACATTATTATTATAATAAGGAGGCTTGATACATCATATATGTTTATTCACGATACTGCGGGCGCCATTGTCATTAACCCCTGCTACTACCAGACGTGTTGCATCAAGGGTTAACGCGCGCCCCCGGGAGCGGGCAGTGCGGGGCCGCGCCCCAGCGCGCTGCACACAGTCCGGGTAGAACAGGTTTCTGCCAGTTATGGGAGGGGGAGGGGGAGGCTGCAAGTGATAAGACACCGGCAGCAGCTTCCTTCCTCCCCAGTCACCTCCAGCCGCCTCCGCTGCATCATTCATAAGGCGCAGGACTACTGTATGGCGCGGCACACATAGCTGTGCCTGCGTCAGCACTCAGCAGTGGTACGGTGTACATCTGCCACTGTGCCGCATTATCCCCCCCCCCGCTGCCTGTGTTATGTTTGGGGTCACCACCCCAGCCATTCCAATCCCCTCATTTTGCTCAGACCGTCCAGTGTTTAAAACTATATTTGAATTATCGGTTCAGCAGCAATGCAATGGTCAACAGTCTTCTCATCTTCGTTAATGATTAAAGATGTGTTTTTAAAATGTGTTTACAGAAAAATTGTTTTATAATCCTATTCTTTTACCTCCATTGCAGAAAAACATTTTTTTAATATATATATATATATATATATATATATATATATATATATATATATATACATATACTGCATGAAATAATTTAAGAACATAGCCATAATGTAAATACAAGACCTACAGACTATTAAGTATATTTACGAAGTATTACTAATATAAAGTGGTGGATTTTGTTTAAACAAGATTTTTACAGAATCTACTTGCCAGATTTAAAAAGGCAATAATGTATAATTCAAAACCAGGCTGTTTTTTATTTATTTACTATTACTGTCACTTTAAACAGGCAAATAGTAAAAAATGTGTGTTGAAATGTTATGCTTAATAAATATACCCATTATGCGTACACACGGAGCAATATGATCGCTGGCAATATATTGCTCAGTGTCCCGTTTATAAATAAAGGATAATGACAAGTTCCTGTGTCAAAGACCACCTGGATTTAGGATTTACAGCTTGGTATTTTTGTCAGAAATTTGACATAAGCTGCCCACACACGGCCCGATACGGGCGTGCATTGTGGGCTTAAATAGCACAGATCACATTGCATTGCATGTGCATGCGTTGTGCATGCAATGCGATGCAATGTGATGAGAACTAAGTACAAAAAGTATGTGCAAGCACATACTTTTTGTACTGTGCGATGAGGTGCCGCGAGAGCGCGCACCTCAAAGCACAGAACGGACAGCCCGCATCGGGACGTGTATGGGCAGCTATAGTTTATATTTACCATGTAGCATCCAAGGAGACAAAGGTATGTACACACTGGCTATAAATCGCTGGCAATATGGTTGCTTGGAGTGTGCACCGGCGATAAATCGCCAGGTGTGCGCTTCCGTTTTCAGCCCCCTAATGGTCGCTGGTCGGAGGAACATACTACTCCAACCAGCGACTTCCCCTGCCTCTTCTCCCGGCAGTGTGTAATTTTCATCAGCGACCAGAGACAACGGAAGCGCACACCTGGCGATTATCGCCAGTGCACACTCCAATCGCTGGCAATATGGTCGCTAAGCGACCATATTGCCAGCGATTTATAGCCAGTGTGTACGTACCTTTTGTCTCCTTGGATGCTACATGGGAAATATAAACCATGTCAAATTTCTGACATAAATACCAAGCTGTAAATCCTGAATCCAGGTGGTCTTTGACACAGGAACTTGTCATTATCCTTTATTTATATGTACATAAACAAATAAACAAATGAACAAATAAAACAATTAGAGTACTAAATGGGCAGTATCCAATAAGCCTGGTTCTTCAGAATAAAACCAAGCAAGTATATGGTATATAAATATTGCTGCATCATGAGACAGGACACTGAAATATGTTAGCCAGGCTCTCCGCTCATGTGCTTTTCCTTCTTTTACTTAAACCATCTTTGATGGCACCAAATCCTGTGGTTTTCTGCCACGCTGATACTTATTCCAGATTCCTCTGCTGATTTATTTTATTTATTAACCGTTTCTTATATAGGGCATACATTTTCCGCAGCGCTTTACAGAGAGAATCTTTGAACATTCACATCAGTCCCTTCCCCAGTGGAGCTTACAATCTATATTCCCTACCACATATACACGCACACAGACATTCTAGGGTTCATTTATTTTTTATTTTTTTGGAGCCAGTTAGCCTACCTGTATATTTTTGGATTGTGGGAGGAAACCAGAGTACCCGTAGGAAACCCACACAAGTACGGGGAGAATATACAAACTACGCACAGTTATGGTGGTATTGAACCCATGACCTCAGCGCTGTGAGGCAGTAATGCTAACCATTACACCTATGTGTATGCAACCCGTACTTATCCTCTATTGCTGGGGTAGCCAACTCCAGTCCTCGAGAGCTACCAACAGTTAATGTTTTCCAGATCTCCTCACAGAATAATAAGTGAAGTAATTAGCTCCACATTTTAAAATGTGTTAGTGAGTAATGAGTGCACCTGTGCAGCAGCTAGGCTGTCTGGAAAATGTGAACTGTTGGTAGCTCTCGAGGACTGGAGGTGGCTACCACTGCTCTATTGTAAGTCACTGTTTTGCTTAGGCGTTTATGTACTATGTAATTGGGCGCTGAAGATTCCTTGTGGCTCCATATAAATAAAGGATAATGATAATAATCAGGGTGGCAGAAACTGAGGGTTATCCACCCTTGTGGAAAGTATGGAGTACAAGGTAGTCTAAATAAGAGAAGGGCACATGAGGGGCGAGGGCCCTGCTCCTGAGAGCTTACGTTCTAAAGGGGCGGGGCACTTTTCCACTCAGGGGTTGCTCTGTCCTACTGGAGGTTGGGAGCCTTTAATCACTGATACTCTGCAAAGCAGCAGGTGAATTCTGAATAGATGCTGTGCCCCGTACACAAGGGGCGATTTCAGCCAAAATAGCAGGGGACCATATCCCCATGCATACAGGGTGCCGGTCGACGAGAGAACACTCCTGCAACCAGTCCTGCAGAGTGACTCATTTCTACCCGCGACCATTGCTGGTCGCTGAAGAAAACTGGACACATTTAGCAATTTGGTTGCTCGCTCCATGTGTACAGATCTTAAAGGTGCAGGGAAGTGAACTGGGACTGCTTGGGAAGGGGGGCATAATGCAAGGCCACAACCACCCACCATAGGTAATCAGACACCTGAGGCCAAGTCCCTTTTTCAGACTCACATGGCGGTCCTGACTTCCATTCTTAACATGTTGGGAAGAATGTAGATGGGGTAGAAGTGAGCAAGTTGAAGGTTAGGATGTGAGTTTGATGAAGAAGTGGGTCTTGAGAGCGTGTTTAAAATTTTGTGCAGTCACATGAGCACATTGCAGCTTGGCCTTTGCCATCACATCTCTTTCTACTGACACTTTGGGACTCGTGTAGAGTTTGATTAATTTTGTGCCACATACTGTATGTAGGCATAAAATTGTATTGTAAAAATGTGAACCATACAGTACTTGTGTATCTGAAGAGATTTTCACCTCAAAACATAAATCCTGTCCATAATCTGCATCCTGACCATCAAAAGCCAGACAAATCTTGGTAAGTATTTTAACCCCAACCTTCCCTCCCCACAGCCCAACCCTCCCGTACTTACCGTCTGAATCCCTCTGCCGGGATTCTGATCGCATTGCATATAAATGCTGTTAATTTTGTATAAAATTACCTTCCTGACTCCTAGCGGACAAATCGGTAAGTATTTATAAAGTTGGCGATAAATACCGCCAGCCGTTAATACACACCAGCGGTTCCTGTGAACCTAATGTTTCATGTTATGGCGTTTAATTCTCAGTGGGCAAATACTATTAGCTGCGGCGAGGTAAGCCTCGCTTTCAGTAATAGTGCTGGCTCAATGAGAAAAACAACTCTTGATTAGTGATGGCACACACACAGTGCTCCTAGGACAGTATATAATGGCTATGGGCCTATACACTTTTATAACGCCCAGAAATAAGGATTTTAATCCTTATTGTCCCCAAAAACGTAGCTACCCCTTAAGCAATTCTGCACCTTCAGCTCAATTTCTAAAATATGGAATAAATGAGTCCACAACAATATTGTTAGTGTAAGAAAGGTATTATTTAGGACAATAAGCCATTAAAACTTACACAAATAAAAATACACAATATTACAGTATTATTACAGTATAATGACCGCTACAGGCAGCGGGATTAACACTAAATGAAAACAGAGGCACAAGCTTATACAGAGAAACACGTAAGACCATACCTGTGAGATATACAATAGTTACCAGATTTGTAGACGCTGCGCTCTTGACCAAGACTTCTGTTATCAGAACTGATAACAGGTGTGTTTCTACAGAGCCATGCATCCTATTTTATAGGGTTTGGATAATGGGCTCATGGGGAGCTAGGGTTGGCTGTTGCTGTCACATGCTCCTCACTCTAATTGGTTGAAGGAAAACAGGGAGTGATTGAGGTAGACTCTCCCATCTGGTCCACCTTCCTGATCTCAGCACATATTTTAACTTAAAACCTTAATATTTACATATATCTTCAGGGCTTTCATAATATCTAAAATATGATCTCTTATAAAATAAGACCAGAACTGTCAATCTGTGAGTGTGTGTATAATGCTGGGTGGGGTCATGCACACACTCACGGAGTGACCCAGGCCAGAGACAACAGCCCATTACAGCAGGCAGAGCAGGGACATACTGGAATTACACCAGGCCGCCACACACCCAGCCTTACAAAAGGCACTTTTCACATCCCAGAAGCAGGGGTGCTGCCTGACCTCAACAAATGGACGCCCGTGACTCCACCAACCCATAGCACATCAAAACTCTATGCCACTACCCACAGTCCTACAACCCGCTTCCCACAGTTGCTGTGCTGGCAGGGGAGGGACTCCGTGCTGCAGCGCCAGGGAAGCCACGGCACTGCCCCCATCCCTGCAACAATGACACCGGCAGCCCATGCTCGCTGCGCGTCCAGCCTTGGCGTGGTGACGTCGCCTCGCTGCTGCTCCAGATCCGGCCCACCTCCCGATGGTAGAGACTCCGCTTATAAATGCAGCTGTGCTGAGTGCACAAAATGTGAGTGCAGGGGACCCGCCCGGCGTGTTATAGCATGTCTGTCTATCCTCCTGCACCCACCCGCCATTGTCTCCTTGTGTGTGACAGAGAGAGAGAGAGGAGCGGTCGGTCCACGCACGGTGGTTTATTCTGTGGACTCTGCATTGCTCGCTGCATTCTTGCCCTCCCTGTCAAGGGGAGGCCCCGGACACTCACTACACCGTGGTTGCCAGGGGAGTCCGGGGCTTGTGTAAAGCACCACACCCCTCTCTGGCAATTTGTTGGGGGGCAGCTTAAATGTAGTAATGTAATAATATTATTATTATTATTATTAGCAGTTTCTTATATAGCGCACACAGATTCCGCAGCGCTTTACAGAGAATATTTGACCATTCACATCAGTAATAACTATAATACTGCTGTGACACAGTCTGCCAATGGCACCCCTACCACAGGATGGATCTCAACAACCCCTGCACCTGCTCCTCCAGCTCTGACATGCCCCTACCACACCTGCCGCAACACCGCACCTTCCCCACCAACCGTACCCCCGGACTCCCTCCCGCACCCTCAGCAGCACCTCACCCACCCCTAGCACACTCGCACACGCCTCTCCCTCCACACTTGCCCACCCTGCACCAGAGCCAAAGACACCTGCAGTACCCCCGCATGCGCCACCCCTCCACACACACGCTCCTCCCCAAACTATGGTACCACTGCACCCACCCCCCAACCGCACCTACTATGCCCACACGTGCATCACACCCTGCAACTGCCCCTCACCCACCTACAACACCACCACACATGCACCACCCACAGGACCCTCTGCACCCTCCCCCCATCTACAGCACCCCCACAACTGTAAATCCACACCTGCCCCTCCCACAGCACCAACCGCACCCGTGTTACTAATGCACCCACCCATGGCACCCCTGCACCTGGTTCTCCTCAACCCACAGTCCTCCCGCACCCAGCCAGACCAACAAAGCTAACGACTATCACCCAACCCCACTACCCATGCACTCATACCTCCCCTACAACACCACCATCGATCCCCCACCTATGCCCCCCACCCCACAACTGCCCCTCACTCAACCAGTGCACACCCACACGGAACAAACCCGCACCTGCAACACCACCACCCACAGTATCCCCGAACCCGCCACTCTCCCACTGACAACACCCGCAATCAACCTCCCCAACCCACCACACCCTTGTACTCAACCCTCACCCACCCGCACACCCACCTGCCACACCACTACCACCCCCAGCATACCCACATCCGAAAACCGCACACCCTCCCCTCCTGCACACTCTCCCCTCCCACACAAAACCTGTGGAGCAATAAAGTCCTCCACAGGTTAAGGGGGCGGAGCCCCTTACGCTGGTGTGAAGAGCCCCCATAGGGCCTAGTACTCCTATATTGACACTGCTTATTATTTGAGTAGTTTAATACTACAAATGAAGCATTTACATCATGTTATAATGGAGTTTTTCTACATATCCTATTAAATTCAAATATACCTCGAATTTTTATACTAACCTAAAATATATTTGTGGAAATTGAATAGCTTCTATGATCATTACAAATATATGTTTTATATTAAAAACCATATGAGTGTATTTTTCATGGGAATTCTTGTTAGACAATAGAGTGGCACTACGGTTTGCTGTGGTTATTCCCAGACAGCCTAATCAAAGAGTTTCGTTTACATTTTACGGTGAATTTCAATTTATTCGTACCAGGTGAGGTTAATTGGACGCCGTGGGACTATCGGGGGGACCAGGTAAAAATAAATAAATCCAAAGACCGTAAAAATCCCTTATCCGAAATGCTCGTGGTCCTGAGGATTTCGGATAAGGGATGCTCAACCTGTAGTTACATTACGCTGAACTCAGTGTAATGGGATTAATTGTCTTACTTCAGGATAGTATTGATCATTTTAATTATAAATACAAGTTTCCATAAAATATGTAATGAAATGGCTGATACATGTGGTGTTTAATGCTTATTCACTCCAATGGGACTCCTTTTACATGGAGTAGTCTATATGGGAATTCTAAATCCGCATCAATGGTCATAACTTACTATAATAAGGTCCGGCTACTAATGAATGAGGTTCTATCAGCTGGAGGGTTAAATATACACACAGACATTTAGAGGTAATATACTAAAGCTTATTCAAAAGAAAAAGGTAATGTTTCCCATTGCAACCAATCAGATTCTGTCTATCTAGGATGCAATAGAGAAATGATAGTATGGACAACATCATCTTTTTTCATTTTTAGAAGCCTTAGTAAATTTAAGCTTTAGAATTCTCTAAATATTGGTGCTGTGTCAATGTTATATTGTATCTTTACTTTAATGCCAGCTACATACTAGCCGAGAGCTGTGGAAGAACAATATTGTCCATGCACGCTGGCCGACATCGTTCATGCTATCGGTCAGTGATGTCACCCGCACCCCGCTCCGTGCATGTATTTGCTCACTATTTTATCAGATTGAGCTGACGACGACCGTGCACATCGTTAACGATATTGACTGTTTATACTGGACGATATATACTTGATATCCAGCTTATAACAACCATCTTATCCTCGCTGGGGCCATATTAGGGAATATGAAAAGTTTAGAGGGCTGGACTCCTGGCACAACACACACACACACACCAGGGGAAGGGGGGATAAATACTAATTTAGATACAGATGCATAGCTGCTTGAGAATTCTTTATTCACTGGTATTGTGGGGTTGGTGCAAACGCCGTTGCTGAACATGTAGTTGTTGATAAAATAGGTAGAAATGACTGCATTTTCAGATGGAGTGGGGGGCGTTCTTGGCCCCTGGGGGAGCACATCCTTTAAGATATAGAGGCTAATTCAGTAGCCAATGCAGGAGTGTGAAAATCACGGTCAGTAGATTTTCAAACTTCTGTATGTTGGCAGCGCCTGCAGCATACATGTGCAGAGTTTAAAGTGTGATTGCATCCTGGAAGGATGCAATTGCAGTTTGAGGTACTTGTGTAGTTTCACGGCGCCACCGCACGCACAGTCTCTCAGGAAACTTGGCAGCTTGCTAGACTCTGTGTTTACTGAGCGCGTGCCGCTCTAGATGTAATGTACGTTATCAGCATAGCACTGGCAGCAGCAGCGCGCGCTGCTCAGAGATGACAGGGCATTGTGGTTCTGGTAGTTTCACAGTGGGCACACCGCTAACGAATGGGGTGTCCCAAATGCAGACGCTAAAATTTAGATGCTAAAGTGTCTGAATCTAGACTCCCTGCAAACCGCTAAGACGGGGGCACCTAAATTTAGACGCTAAAGCGTCTAGATTTAGTAGGGTGTAGGGGTACATAGGGGTGCACTGTGCAAAACACTCTTAAACCTGTTCACAATGACACTAGTCGACGTAACAGCTGTCGACCTTGTTAATTCCACTATCCACGCCACCCCGAAGCGTGGCGAGCGCACGTGGTACGCATCCGACTGACCTTTTCATACCCCACTATCCACGTCGGCGTGGAGTTGATTTTACAAAGTGTGGCGAGCGCAGCAAGGGGACGTGTATACCTGTGAAGTTATGCGCGTCCCCTCGCAGAGCTCGCCGCGCTTCGGGCTCGTGCTTTATAAAATCAACTCCACGCCAACGTGACTAGTGGGTGTATGAAAAGGACGGTCGGACGCGTACCGCAGGGCTCGCTGCGCTCGCCACGCTTCGGGGTGGCGTGGATAGTGGAATTAACAAGGTTGACAGCTGTTACGTCGACTAGTGTCATTGTGAACCGGTTTGAGAGTGTTTTGCACAGTGCACCCCTATGTACCCCTACACCCTACTAAATCTAGACGCTTTAGCGTCTAAATTTAGGTGCCCCCTTCTTAGCGGTTTACAGGGAGTGTAAATTCAGACGCTTTAGCGTCTAAATTTTAGCGTCTGCATTTGGGACACCCCGTTCGTTAGCGGTCTGACGGGGTGTCCATTGTGGAACTACAAGTACCACAATGACCTGTCAGCGCTGGGCAGCGCGCGCTGCTGCTGCCAGCACTATGCTGATAACGTACATTACATCTAGAGCGGCACGCGCTCAGTAAACACAGTCTGGCAAGCTGCCAAGTTTCATGAGAGAAACTACACAAGTACCCAGTTTGATGGATATTTGCGGGCAACAACATTTAGGGGGCACGGTCCAGACAATCCGTGATGTCATATGCAGCTGCTGCGCCTCAAAAAATGCAACTGCCTTTGCAGCCAGGCTGCAGAGGCAGGGGGCTCCCCTTATAGCTGCAACGCAATTGCAATTAAATTGAAATCGCGGGACAGGACTTAACATGCTGAAAGGCCTTGCTCTGTGCAGGGCAGGGTCCCCAGCATGCAAGACAAAGTGTGTACGCACTACACAATATACATGATAATATTGTTATTGTGCATTTCTTGTCACTTTCAACTGTCTATAATTGGTCCTACACACAGCGATTTCAGGGCATTTTCTAAGCATTCTGATTTAATTTGACTAGATCGCTTAGAAAATGCCCCTCCGTTTGTACGGGCCATAGCTATAGTGATGCCCACACGTCGCGATCACCCGGACTGCTGGATAAATCTAGAGAGATCGCCGGTGAGGACCAGTGTTCTCACCGGAGAACACTGGCCCTGACAGATTGCTCAGCACGCAGCGCTATGTGCTGAGCGATCTTGCTGTGCGATCTAGCATCGCTCCGCAAAATCTCTACATGTGTAAGCCCCATTGGTTGAAAATTTGTCTGAAAAGTACTGTATATATGAAGTAAGCCCATTTATTTATAACTGAAAATTAAAATGTGCTGTGGTCTGGGAAGGCGGATTATACATGATCTCACCTGTACATTTTCTAATGTGCCCTGTTCAATAAAAGTTATTCAGAATGTGCAGTTTCCTACAGTAATTATGTGATAATATTTTTAAACTTCTATATTATGTTTTGAGACATGTTGTTTTCACCATAGATAACCCAGATAATGCACTGCCGGGATATCTACTGTATCACTTTGTGTGTGTGTGTGTGTGTGTGTGTGTGTGTGTGTGTGTGTGTGTGTGTGTGTGTGTATTTCCTGGTTAAGTAGTTGTAAATATGCACAGAGAGTTCAAGGTCATGTACTGGTGTCTGATACAGTGGTATTTACCTGTAACATTAAACTCGCACACATCAGTTGATATATCTGTCTGCTAAATGTTCATTTCATAGAACGATCACTTATACCTCTTTAACATCGCTACGCTGGGTTGCTCATGGAGTAATGAAGAGGGGTCCATCCTGGGTGCTACATGGCTGAGTCCCATTTCAGACTGGGGATCCACCTGGCTTAATGCCGGGTTGGTGATGTCATAGCCAACGGGGACGGAGCTGACACTTGGATATGAGATCATCTCCTAGTGCTGGATATTCCTATGGTGCAAACAGGTGCCAGATAGCAACAACCCAGCTTATTTATAACCACTGCTTGATGGACCCGGCTTATTTCAGTTGGGTGCTTATCGCACTGCATAATATTCCAGGTTTCTGAGTGTTCACATGCAATAACTCTGTATATTTATATCAGTGTGGAAGGGGTATTAATATCTTTGCTTTAATCTAAGGGGGAGAATTCTTTAAGAAATAGCACGATGGGGGGAATTTAATTGTGCTCCAACCAGAGGCCCATTACCTCACAGTCTCCAGAGGTGCCGATAAAAATGTGAAAAAAAAAACCAGACTTTTAGACACCCAGAAGGCAACACAAGATGGGTTTAGCCCTTTCATTTTAAATGCTAATGGAAAACAACTGAATTACTCTGATAGATGCCGATTACTATAGACGGCCAGCAGGGGACGCATGGCACAATTGAATTCCCCCCATTGCATCCATAGAAATTGTAAGTATTTATTGTACCCCACAGAGATGAACAGGAAAATTAGTTGGTATGTGCAGCCATTGCCAAATTATGTCCCAAATGGCCCTGGAGATGACATTTCTGAAGGCCCTGTTGTGGATGTAGGCCGACAATTGGCTCTGTTGCATTAAGTATAGCTGCTACTTGTAATGTAACTAATATCCACCACTGCAACTCACAACTAGTTGAATGCCCAGGGACTCTTAGTCTTCTTACCAATTTCTGTGCCTAACCATTAATCTCATCTTCACCGTCCTTTCATAAAAATTCACTTAATCGTTCTTACACTATTATTAACCATTCACCATTACAATTATCCCAATCTTCAGAAACTAATGATATTATTTCCAGTAGCATCTCCCTCATCCTTCGACCCTCATGCACAAACTGTTGTTTCTATTCCTCTCCCCCCCCCCCCCCAGTTGATTTTGTTAATCCCAGCGTTTGATCAAGAGGGGCTGCCAGGAGGAGTTAGGGACCATGTGTGCTATGTCTGGGTTGCAGATACAGGCGGCACAGCCCTAATTTAACACTGGGGTAGATGTATGAAGCGGTGATAAGGTAGGAGAAGTGAGCCAGAGGAGAAGCGTCCCATGGCAACCAATCAGCAATGAAGGAACATTTATAATTTGCATTAATATAAAATTATACAGAGCAGTTGATTGGTTACCAAGGGCCACTTCTCCTCTGGCTCACTTCTCCCTTATCACTGCTTCATACATCTACCCCACAGACCGCAGAACATATTTTTAATAACAGTAAAAAAAACTCTATTAAAAATCCCGCAGGACGCTACAGAAGACATCCCTCCCTCTTTCTCTTCTAAGTGTGATCTGAACTTTACAGTCTACAGCTGATGCTCAGTGCAGAACTAAAAGCCCTGAATGCAGCCACCAAGCCTGCAGCGCTGGAAATAAAAGGGCGGAACCAATGTGATGTCACGCAATGCAAGAAGGGCTTGTGAAATCCGTCACTATGCTGCCACTATTAATACCCAGGGCCAATTTAGAAAGAATGAAGGTGTTCAACTGGGACGAGGAGGGCGAAGGCTCAGCAATATTTTTTCATGTCAGTCTTCAGTTATTGTCATGAGGCTTATTGTCATGAGGAGGCTTGGAGCTGCAGCTCCCCCACCCCTTTGTGCAGCCGAGCATCTCTTAGAATTCACTTTTATTTTTCCTTTATTTTTTTGTTTTTGTGTTGCACAAGATTAAAGAACAGGTCTTCATGTAAATTGGAAGAGTTGCCAGGCCTTTTCATGTGACATAATGTACCGTTTTTAAAATGCCTGCTTTTTTTTACTGTATCATTATATTGTTACCAAGTTCAAACATGTGTCCTCTTTTGACGTTTGAATCTATTCTGCAGCATGTTTACCATGGCATGCTCTTTGTATCATGTGATTGAGTGTCCCATACTGTACTATGCTTCCTGTGATTGAATGTTTACCTGCATAAGTGATTGAGTGTCTACATGTGCTAAATCATGAGTCATGTGATCTTATGGGTAAATTTACGAAACCTTCTACAAATAAAAAGGTGGTTTTGCCCATAGCAACCAATAAGATTCCATGTATCCTTTATCTGTTGCATTCTAGAAATGATAGACAGACTCTGGTTGCTGTGGGCAACATCACCTCTTTTTTAATTTTTAGATGCTTTAGTATTTGTATCCCTTAAGTCCCATAAACAATAGACCATATAGTAAAAGATATCGCTCAGAAGGTCCATTCTGAGCGATATATTTTACTAACTTGTCTAGTGTGTACACTCAATATCGTTAAAGACTCCCTCCCTCGTCTGTACATGTACAGACGGATGAGGTACTCGCTGACCCCCGAAGGCATTTTCGCCCAAAGTCCCTCAAGTGTTGCAACTCGGACCATAATACACTTGCCCTCTGGTCTTCAAGCTTGTTTTAAACACTGACTGACTATTTTTAAAGCAGGGCTTAGAATGATAATAATAATAATTAAAAAAAAAAACAATGCAATTTTTTTTTTCTTTCAAATTGTTTTATTTACAGTAATGTCTGTGTTTTTTTCTTTCCTACTAGCTGTTTTATCTGTATTTAATGAAGTTGTGAGAATGTGGCTACAATAGAGTTGACAAAACATTTATTTATAATTTTAAGGTATGGTCCACAAAATCAGATGAAGATTTGGGGAAAAATCCCCCTGCCTCCTGACTAGCTGACACGCTGCTCATTATACAAACGGAGTATTGTAAGCCAACATGAAGGTTAGTAGATGTATTGGACACTGCTACGCAAGACCCCAAGTGGTAATTGCAGATAATTGAATCTTCCTGTATCGTATCATTACTTATAACGTGACTTGCACATACATATTACTATACACTTATAGCACAATTGCAGGGACTGCAAGTAACTCACAAGTTTCAGGCTCCAGGTGGTGTTTCTCTAAATGTCCTTCCATTATATTATGAGCAAAGCTGTTTTCATGACTTTAAGCATATTGAGTCTCTCTCATTGCACCTGGACCAAGAACTATTTTTGCATAGAAACGTTCTAAATAAAATATTCTTCATCCACCTGGTGTCACCTTACAACGGAGCCGATGTGTTCTGTAGGCACATATATCCCATTAGCATGTATAATAGATTTTATCAGCTTGCGACACATCTGGTGCCTTAAGTCTCCCACATAATAACTGAACTGGCCTCTTTTGCATTGGCAGGTTCTGGCGTCCTGTCTCACCAAGGATCAGCCTGTTCTGAACAGCTAATTCCCTGCTAGGTGTGAGCAGATAATGTATCCCCATACTCCTCTAGTCTTCTATCTGGGCTATGTTTTTAAAAGTTAGAAAATGTAATGTGGCTTAATTTGTTTGGGCTCTACCATATCGTATGTACTAACTGTCACATGAATGTGGCTCTCTGATCTGAGGCCATTTCCTGTTCCAGGATGTCATTCTCATGAAATGTGAGGTTTGCAGAGATTGGTCATGGAAATTTCAGGGCAGGGAAAACGTATTTCTCATGGCTTCTCACATTGTCACAGTGTCTGCTTCGAACATTTCCTGAATCTACATGGGAATGTTTTCTGCTGTGTAATAGGCCTCTAAAGGGGGGGATTTAAGTGTTTTGTACACCGGTGGCCACTAGATAGCGCCCAAGTGTCCCTCTGTTAGGATTCTGACACTAGAGTTATGCTGTTCCATCATTTTGATAGGCTGGGAACTAGCATAGACTGTAAATACGGCCTCTAATTGTAGCTAATGATGTCGCAGGCTGCATCTGGCTTCACACCCCCCCCCCCCCCACACACACACACACACACACACACACACACACACCCACACACACACACAGCATTACCCTAGCCAGCCCTAACATACGTTCTGGATGTGGACATTCGGGTTTCCAGCATTGTGAGTTCAAATTTCTTGCACCAGTCTTCCAGTGTAGGGATTTCACCATCGATATTCCAACTGCTGGGATGGTAAGTGCATCCATTTTATATAATGTTCACAGTTTTTCTCAGTATTATTTTAATTGACTCTTTCCTTGTCTGCTATGTGAAAAATGGGTCTGATTTTTGTGTGTTCTTCCATTGAAGTGCAGTTTGCTGTGAATAGCGTGAAACCATGAAGGTGCAATGCAACGGGGATTATGGCTAAAAATAATACTCCTTACAGTTACTGGGGATGGAAGGAAGTTTCCTATGGGTGTTTTGGCGCAGCTTATGTTGATTTTGGCTCTGATGTGACAGCCTTGTTAGGAACCCTGAGTACTGTCCTTCAATATGACACAGAGAATGCAGGCAGACATCACTGATTGTAGCAAGGACTCCATTGCCTTTCCCAGGCTGTGGAGAATTTGTGTTAAACAAAAATAATAATAAATACCTAAAGATGCTATTCATCATTAAAATCATAGAATAACAATTATTTTATACTTTAAACGGTTACTGGTGAGAGTTATAAATAATTAGAAAAGTCCCTTCACCGACGCTAGAAAGGATAAATAATAATATGCAAAAATACTTATCATTCCCCTCACAGAACTTCTCAGATAGGATACCGCCTGTGCCCCAACCATACGACGATGGAAAAGAGGGTACAAAGTGAATTCCAGTATAATACAATATTCATTGATTTTGTATTAGATTACACTTTGTACCCTCTTTTCCTGTTAATTTCCCCACATAATTTAATCCATCGTCGAATGGTTGGAGGGCACAGGAGGTATCCTATCTGAGAAGACCTGTGAGGGGAATAATAAGTATTTTTGCATATTATTATTTATCCTTTCTAGCGCCAGTGAAGGGACTGATTAGCGTAGTGACTCAGCGGCAGCCCGGCTCTGTCCCTGGAGTCCATGCCAAGCCTAGTGAGCGCCTCTCACACAGCGCTGGTAACCGCCATATCCCCTGCGCCGGCGGAGAGCCGCTCCCAGCTGTCTGAGATGCAGGTTATTGGCACGTGCACCTCATGCATAAAGGGGGTTTGCTGGCACAAGTGCGTCCTATGCACAATAAAGGAAGCATTTTCAAACCCCCACTATCCACGCCAGCCTGAAGCGTGGCGAGCGGATACGTTGCGCGTCCTCCCGACCTGTTCATACCCCCACTATCCACGTCGGCGTGGAGTTGATTTTATAAAGTGAGGCGAGCTACCGAGCCCAAAGCGTGGCCGATATTTCCGCTGTGTGGAATATCGGCAGAGATTGAATACGCCCTTAGACACCAAATACACAAATCTAATGACCTATTTATCCTTAATCATTACAATTGTTGGGGAATGTGAGCAAAGAGTCTACGCAGTAAACATGGATTACAGCAGCTTAAGGAAATATGAATGCATACTGTATTGGAATGTTCATCAAGGTGGTGAGTGTAGGCAAAGTATGTTCAACTGTTTATAGAGAAAATTGCATATGGAGTCTGTCTGTAGATCCTAATTTAGCTGTTAAGGTGCCCATACATTGGTCTGACTTGTCGGACTTCCATACGATTTGGCACTTGATGTGTAATTTGTCACTTGAGATTTATTACACGTAAAAGGACTTCTGTCAAGCTGCAGGGGGAGAGCAAGGGAAATGGGATGAGATACTTTACATTGCAGATGCTACAAAGCATCCTCGATGTGCTGCTGATAGGTCCGATTACTATTTATCCCATGTGCTGCTTGTAGTATCACAGGCTCCAATCTGATGCGCCCGGGAATGCGCATCAGATCCGATCTAATGTCAAACACGTCGATTTGGCCAGTCTTCATCTGATATATCAGGCCGATCCGTCGAAATGGGATGAAATCATGCCATTATCGCATAGTGTATGGGGGACATTTAGACACTGCACTGAATCCACCTTTGTAGGCTAGCTAACCCACCCTGTGAGCTAAATACCCCATATAATGTGTTCATCCTCTGTAGTACTAACAAATGGGGTTTGTTTTTGTTTTGTTTTCCAGGCACTGAAGCGGTAATGTTCATTGTGCAGTTTGGATGATTTCTCACTGTCCAGTCACTGCCAGACTGAGGGGATAATGCGCTTACTCTTCACTATTTTGAAGCCTTTCTTGAACCTTATGATCTGTCAACGCTCAGTTGCAACTGCAGTCTGAGGGCGATGATTCCGCTCTACGCCATAATGAAGCCTTTTGTGTGCACAGTTCTTCTTTGTTGTGTCCTTCATATGTGGCTTTCAGATTCCAGTTCCTGTTTGATAAAGAGAAATTCCAAAAAGCCAAACTTTATTGTTATTTTAGCAGATGACATTGGTTGGGGGGACATTGGTGCAAACATGGCTGCACAGACCACTAATACCCCCAACCTGGACAAAATGGCTTCCAATGGTTTAAGGTAATTGTTCCTTATTTAAAATAGCTTAAGCACATTGTTTGGGTGTCAGGTGGTCTGATAATAATGTTTAGGGTACGGCAACCCTGCCTGTGTCCGCTTCAGGGAGACGGACAGGGTTAGGGGTTTGGTAGCGCATGTGTCTCCTGCACAAAAGGGGGGGGGTGCGGTGCACAAGTGCATCTCATGCACAATAAAGGACACTTTTGCCAGTGCTCCATGTTACCCCCACTATCCACGCCAGCCCAAAGTGTGGCGAGCAGACCTATTCATACCCCCACTATCCACGTCGGAGTGGAGTTGATCTTATAAAGTGTGGAGAGCGCAGTAAGCCACCGAGGCCGAATCGGGCTGGCATGGATAGTGGGGGTTTCAGGAACACATTCACACCGGTCATGTCAGGCAGAGACACAATGCTCTTCTTCTGGACTTCCCTCTTAATGTATATGATTACCTTCACCTGTGTTGTACAGGTTAATTGATAAGAAAGGTGTTTCACCACAGCTGATGGCAATCGTATATTAAGAGGGAAGTGCAGGAGCAGAGCAATGTGTCCCTCCTGGAGAGGGTCATGTTGGGAGGTATGTGGTTCCCACACAATGTAATAAGCTCTGACTGAGTATGCTAACTACGTAAGCTCCGGCTAGCCGCGAAAGGGTGGGAACACTATGCTGATACTGTCAGGGATGCTGACTACGCTGGCCACGGGAACACTACACTGATTCTGACAGGGACGCTATGCTAACTACATAACTGCCGCAGTGAAACTACACATGTACCTTTTTGTTTTAACAGATTTGTTTTCTTTAGCCATATTTATTGGTTAAATAAACCATTTCAGGTAAACAATGCCTCTCTAGGTTACACAAATATTTGTTTTTTTATTTTCCTGTATAAAATGTATACTGCATAGAAATATATAAATTGTGCAATCTAAGCCTGGAATATTAGTGTAGACTGTAGTTTATTTGTATAGAACTTGATATCTCTGTTGTTTTTCCCTCTGGGGAGCCGCAGAGCTGTTTTTATAGCTGATATTTCCTGACAGATGAGCTGTGGATAAAGCAAACTGTTCTCAAGATGGTTCTAGGAAATCTTTTATCTTGTGATCTGCCACTGCCAGCCGCTAATCTGGCTGTTTTGTGGAAGTGCCAAAACCAGGGGGTTCAAAATGTTCCCAGCTCCCCCCTCCTGTGCTAGAGGCGACCACAGCTAATTGATCCTCACACACAAATTTCATGCTGGTTTGAGTGTGAAGAACCACTCCTTATGAAGACTGCATTTATCTTTATGCACTGGAAATGGTCATTGACCAACTAGTTTAAAGGTTTCTACAGCAGTGTCTATGTGATTAATCTAAAACCCTGCTGCTTGTTTGTTGTAGACTTGATGATTTCCACTCTGCGGCTTCCACTTGTTCCCCATCCAGAGCATCACTGCTCACCGGAAGACTTGGAATACGCAATGGAGTCACACACAACTTTGCGCCCAAGTCGATTGGTGGTCTACCACTGAATGAGACAACTTTAGCAGATGTTTTAAAGCAATCTGGATACATCACCGGTCTCATAGGTATTTAACTCCTATATTTCTATATTGGGAATTCTGTTCATATGAGTTTTTAGTGTTCCTTACTGTATCTTGGTTTTTGCTTAATTGTTCACTTGGCTCATTATAGAATGCTTTAGGAGTATCTTGTATTATGTTTCCTGTCATTAGTCCTTGTCAGGGTTCCCATATCTATCTATCTGGCTAACTACGCCTCATCTCTATGAGGTGAAGAACCGCCAGTGACCACTAGAGGCCACTCAACAGACCCAAGTACTCCTTTGTGTGCTGAAAGATGCCAAACAGAAAGAGAAAGCAATTTTTGCAGGGACACTGATGTTTCAAACCTGCTGGATATAGAGAGAGGGAGCTGTGAAGATAGGAGCAGATAGGGAATGGGGGAGGTGTGGAGAGTTTGTGACTAAACGCTTGCACAGCTCAAAGTGAAAGTACATTGCAGAAGCTGTCATTTTGACAAGCTTTTAACTAGTACATATAATAAATGCCTTGTGCAGATTTTAGGGGATGGGTATCAGTTTAAGTCTTATACAAACTCAATACAGTTTTATCTTCTTCTGGCAACATTCTCTTTGCAACAACGCTTATGTTTTGCTTTGTTTTTCCCAGGTAAATGGCATCTTGGTCACCATAGACGTTATCACCCTAACTGGCGTGGTAAGTAGGGCTGATTTGAATCTGATTTTGGGAACCCATGGGGCAGTATTCAATGCTCTGGATTCACCGGGGTTTTTCTTCGGTAATTCTGGCTGTTTTCACTCTCTACGGTGAATCTTTTCACTGAAAATCTGATTCACCCTATTCAGGGTTCACTGTTCGACAAAAGCAAACAGTGAATGCCGGCCAGTTCTCCGTTTCATGATCGCTGCAATTTGCTGGTGTATTTCAATGGGGTTTTCACTGTGATTCGCCGAGAGTGTATTCAATGCTAGGATGGAGAACTGCTTTCAGTATGATTTTCGTGGTGATTCACCGTTTTGCATTCGACATCTTTTTAAGGTGAACTGGAATGTGATCTTTTAAAATAAAGGGTGTTTCTTTTTTGGTGTAAAAAAACAGTAATTTTATTATTTGAAGGGACATGCTATTTGTATTCATGTGCTTGCAGCACATGAATATATATTTAATTTTTGTAAAAAAAAATTCACATGACGTCAGCAGGGGGGCGGGGAGCAGCTCATTAGATATTCACTGCACTGGGTCCCGTTCATTACATATGCACGAGCGGGACCAGCGCAGCACTCCCAGCAGCTTCCCGCCTGCCCAGTCTCCCGGTGCGGCAGCTTCTGCTGCCTGTGTCCCCGCCATCCCTCCTTCTCCCCCACACAGCATCCGACGCAGGCAGGGAGGCTTCCATCTCCCTGCCTTCCGCAGTCCGCCAGGCTCCCTGCGGCATTCGCCAGGGGGGGTTTAAATTCGCCATCAGGGGCAGCAAGCCCCTGACGCGTTGAATAGGGGGAGAGGGAGGGCTGGCAGCAAATGCTCCAGCGTTCCGGATGCCGGTGAATGTGCAGCGAATCCTAAACATAGTTAAAAATTTTATTGAATGCTGGCCATTGAGTAAATAACATTTAACTGCCATATATGATGTATCCAGTCAAGTCAATAACTAATTTGCCTTCCCTCTTTTCAGGTTTTGATTACTACTATGGAATTCCGTACAGTAATGACATGGGCTGTACATATACGCCAGGATACAACCTGCCCCCATGTCCACCATGCCCCCGACATTCTGAGAATCCCCAAAGGTATATAAAGGAATTTGTACAGCTAGGTATATCTTATCTGCAGTGTCAGTACCACAATCAGCCCATTTTATGGGTGATGACCCCCCCTTCACATTTATTACCTCTTACTTAGGTAAGTCTTATCACATATAATTTCTCTTATCCCTTTACTATCACTTTAATTTCACACCAATGTGATGCCATGGGGTGGCTCTGCTGGGCTGGCCTGGGGGGTCCTGTGCCCTGGACCTGTCTCAGAGTAGTGTTAGGGACTTGTCCTATTGAGGTAACCTGGACGCGGTGGACAAGCCCATAATAATGGCCATCATTATGCTAAGAACCTCAGAAATGCAATATAGCAATGATATTAAAAGGTCTAGCATTTATATTTAGTGTGCACCTGCAAACTCCTCCTCCTGCTTGCTGCACTACAGGTCTCAGCAGGTAGCACCTCTTATGTCCAGGGTGTGCAGTTTAGGGCCCCTCCCCCTATGCATTTTATATGTATGCAGGATGACTAAGGATATCGCTAGTGAGAGTCATGCTGTGGTTTGGTTCAAGATTAAATCTGCCAATCACAAAAGGATGCCAGTTGTCATTATCATTAATGTGTAATTTACACCAGGGGTCAAGCACCTACAAGTGATACTACACCTGACCGGTACAAGAGATGACATTCCACCTGACCGGTGCAAGTGATGTCGCTTCATCTTACAGGTGCGAGTGATGACGCTCCACCTGACAGGTGCAAGTGATGACTCTCCATCTAATAGGTGCAAATGATGATGATCAACTTAACCAGTACTGGTGATGATACTCCTCCTGACACGTGCATGTGACTATGCTTAACTTGACTGGTGCAAGTGATGACGCTCCTCCTGACGGGTGCATGCGATGACGCTCCTCCTGACAGGTGCATGCGATGACGCTCCTCCTGACAGGTGCATGTGATGGTGCTCCTCGGGTGCATGTGATGGCGCTCCTCCTGACAGGTGTACATCATATTCCTTCTGATAGATGCAAGTGATATTCTTTGTTCTAGTCTGTTTGATAACATTATATGAACGTGCACTTACTGTGCCCTGCCTACACATTCCTGTATTTTCCTCCTACATTCCACCTTTGTAAGAAGTCTTTTGTGTTCACAAGCATGGTACAGTGCCTATTTTGCTGGAAAAAGACAAAAAATACATACACAATCCAAATTACCTGAAAATTGTTGCATATTATATGCTATAGAAATAGAGTACTAATAAAGATTGTATCACATGATAGATTCAGTAAATAGTGATGTTTTAGTACATATCATGCTATTTAATTATTAGTTATTTATATAGCGCACACATATTCCACAGTGCAAATAAATATTTGAACAGTCACATCGGTCCCTGCGCCAGAGGAGTTTACAATCTATATTCCCTACCACATGTACACATGAAACCAAAATACCTGGCGTAAACCCACGCAAGCAAGGGGAGAATATACAAACTCCGCACATATAAGGTCATGGTGGGAATCGAACCCATGTCCTCAGCTAATTGGGGCTGTAACGCTAACCATTACACCATCCGTGCTGTCCTATAAACTTGGGAAAGTGTGGGGATTTCTTCTGTTTAAAATGTATTTTTGCAGCATGGTAACCACCCTGGCCATGTATTGTCAGTTGGTCTGCAGGAGGATGCTACACCAGGCTAGCACTACCCCTTATGGAGAATTCTGTGATCATGGAGCAGCCAGTAAACCTAACCAGTCTAACTGCAAGTTATGCTGACAAGGCGGTCACCTTCATCAAGAATGCCAGGTCAGAGATGTCTGCGTAATCATGGATACAATGCGCGTGGGCAAGCCTTATTGCAGCAAGTTATACAGAAATTACTGTGGTGCACAATAATATGTGCAGATTTTTTTTTGTTGTTGTGCATGTTGGCAAATGTAACTGCAAGATACCTGCCTATGTGCTAACGTCTCCCAAAAGCACTAATAAGACCCAGTAATGCTATAAACAAAGTGGTGGGATTTTACCTAATTTGCGACTCGTGTTTGGTCAAATTGGGTATGATACATTTGCTCACATCAAGCTGTAGAATTGACCTGTGTATGGCCATATGAATGTATCTTACCAAGGTCTTGCACACACTGGAAAAAGAGAGATAAAGTAGCACTAGAACCAATGAGGAGTTTTAGAATAAAAATAACCTTTAATGGTACACATACAATGATAAACAGATAAACAAATATATTAAAAACATGTGCACTGCCCTTATGGCCACTGTTTGGGGAAATATACTTGTATCTGCTCCTATTTGTGCCGCCAGAGATGGTAATATGTAAGAAAGGACCAGTCAGATAACAGAGATTTGTACACTTTCCATAAAGTTAGAAACATTTTGAGGTGGGTATAATTACCAATTCAGTTCACCAATGTAGTTCACCTGGGGATTTTATATATCCTGTTCAAATTGCATTACAGAGGTTTTGATTGAACTTTGAGAATCAAAATGTTTATTTTTTACTGTTTTTGCTATGCAGCTATAATTTTAATATGCCTTTGTAGTTTGTTGCCTTCTATTGCTCTTTATTTATTATTATGTGCTTAAAAACCAATGAGATGATTTAAGTTACACAGGTACACTAGTTCTTCTAATACAATACTGGCATGTGTAAACCCTCAATAGACCAGCAGCCTCATACCTTTGAAAAAGCTGTCCCCTGGTGACAGCGAAACGCGCCAGAGGCTGCTTACCTACCTGCCCCCAACTGGCACTTTACGCATTTGCACTTTATTTGAGATCAAACTAGCCGCTTTATTGGAGGACTTTTCTACAATACCAAGATTTACAGTGGACACTTTCCCTATCTTCACCAGCAAAGGAGGATATAGCTGTAATGCAATCCGAACACGATATATAAAAATTCCCAGGTGAACTACATTGGTGAACTGCATCTGCAATTATACCCACCTCAAAAAGTTTCTACCTTCATGGAAAGTGTACAAATCTCTGTTATCTGACTGGACCTTTCTTCCATATTACCATCTCTGGTGGCACAAATAGGAGCAGATCCAAGTATTTTTCACCAAACAGGGCAGTGGTGTAGCTAGGTACCATGGTGCCCGGAGCAAGGGCATATTTCGCGCCCAAACCCCCCACCGGTAATGAATTGGGGGTGTGGCCAACATATTAGATTTGAAATATATAAGACACTGTAACAGAATCTGCTGCGCTATAGAAGACACTGTAACGGAATCTGCTGCGCTATATAAGACACAATTAAGAGAGATTCACCTCCCCCCCCACCCCCTCCCCAGGGCCCCACCAATCCCCCAAACCCCATGTTTATTACCATCATTATTTATCTTTATAAAAAAAAAAAACACCTTGGGAGAGATATATATTCAACACAGCAGGGCGGCACGGCAGTAGAAAACCTCCAGGCTACAGCCAGCGCTTGGGAAGGATGATGACGCTGCTGCAGCCAGGGAGGATTGGTCTGGGAGGAGTCTTCCTTATTTCTGCTGCGCTGCCTGGGAGCCGGCCCGAGCAGCAGCAGCAGCAACTTGGCCAGGGAGAAGAGAGTCACCATGACGCTTGTGACATCATCGGTTTCGCGGCGGCAGGGTCTGGGTGAGCAGGGCAGGCAGGTGCTGGGCAGGGCAGCCACCGGCGCACTCTGCCTGCTGCGCTTACTAGTAGTATGTTGTATGTGAATTCTTGAGTGCAGTGCAGGACTCCAGCTCATTTGAGGAGGGGGGCCTTGCCCTGCACCCAATCGGGGGGGGTTGGGAGCCTGGAGGGAGCTTCGTGCTGCCGCTGTCACTGCCTGTCATGCAGTGTGACAGACACAGTGGCAGCTGGCAGCCACAGAGGACAGCAGGGGATGTAGAGCAGGGAGAGCGCCTCTACTGACCAGCGCCTCTCTGCACTGCATCCTCTACTGAGCGGGTAGCACCGGACCAGCGCAGACATTCTGGTGAAATGAAGGGTCAGGAGCACACGGGGGAAGGACTCTGTTCCTGACAGGGGGTATGTCCAATGGGTGGTCCGGTGCACCCCCCAACCAGGGCCGTAACTACCATAGATACAAGGGGTGCAGCTGCTATAGGGCCCAGAGCTGAAGGGGGCCCATATTTGCTGTCTAAGTAATATGTTTTACATACATACATTTATCACCATCAGTTGCTAAAAAGGGGATCCTTAAAAAATTTTGCTACTGGGCCTAGGAATATCTAGGTACGCCTCTGCCCCCGACCACCCATTAGATTCACCTATGCTTGCATATGTAACCGAGCAGCCTTACAATAACTATAACCAGTGCTATTTTTCAGCAGGAACTCAGTTCCTGAACCTCTAATTAAATATGACATCATCAGGAACAAAAAATTTACTTTCCAGAAGATAAGTTTTATTTTAAAGTCACCGGTGAGTGCCTTTGTTTCTAAATACAATATATACATCTATCTCTCCCTCCCTCTCTTTATTATCTATATTCTTTTTTATTTAATTGATCCACCCCCAGACCTAGAGTTCCTGGACCTATTTTTCCAGAAAAATAGTACTGACTATAACCTTCCAGTTACTGGTGGGTATATATTTATATACACAACCATGTGCTCCCCCATTGCATGGAAATGTGGCAGATGAAAATCCCTGACCTCCTTGGAAAATGATTAAGTAAATAGCTAGCACTGGAGAAGGTGCCAAACTTTAAAAAGTATAGTTATAGAAGTTTGTGATCAATGTATAAAATCTATATCAATACTCACTATTATCATCCAATAAGGATAATCCAGACGGTATTCCCTGTATTTTCTCCTCCACTATAGATGTACATAAATAATAAACAAAATAACATACCTGTAATATATTCTAAATAATACAATGATAAATGAAATTTGAGGAAAGTCTGTAAGATTGGCGGATCATAGTTTCCCTCCTTATAAGATGGTATGTACTTGAAGATCACCTCCTCTAGTTCGTACAGTATGGTGCTCACATCTGAGTGTTTCTTTATGTGATGTGGATCCCTCCAATAATACAAACATTGCTTACATTGCGTACACTTACAGAAACAGAGCGTCTGATCCTCACAGCAGTTTCCTCGGTCATTCTGCTGGTATAATAGACACCTCTCAAACAACGGTGTGTGCTCCATAAAATGGATTTATTCAAAAACTTAAAAACTCCACAAAACGATCATTGCAACTTACAGCAATATACAACTCCGCTAACTTCATACAAAGACACAGATGTTTAGCAAGCGCTTAAACACCCATTGATAAAGATGGAAAAAAGTCCTGGTTATGTTTACCAATGGTGTAAGATGCTGGATAGTCAATGTCCTGGTAGTAGCCTTAGAGCACTACACCTTTTTATAGTTATGTTGTATCCATTTAAAGACCCTGACGCACACTAATTTATTTATTAACAGTTTCTTATATAGCGCAGCAGATTCCATAGCGCTTTACAATAGTAGACAGTGATAAAACAAACTGGGTAACAACAGACAGACTTGGAGGTAGGATGGCCCTGCTGCAAGCTTACAATCTATAGGGATATAGGAGGGAAACACAAGGACGGGCACCAGTAATAGCATAGCAGTCCCACCAAGTTACAAGTCCAGAAGGGACAAACGCAGAGGGTTTTTTTTAAAGGTGAAGTCTTTTACAAGGCAAAGCAATGTCTTGCAAATGATTGCCCCTTTAAAAAAAAATTGAGTTTCGCCGTCATCCCACACAGTATGTTATAAAGTAGTTTGAGTTCTTTCCCCATGTCCCCTCCATGTGTGAAGTCAGGTGGCATTTAGGCCTAGACACAGCACTGAACAATATGTAACATTCCTAATTATTTTCCAGATACACTTTGTTGTTTCTGAGCCAGATGATTACAGTACATGGAGTACGGTCTAGACTCTAGATGGACCTTGGTGTTCCACTTATCCCATTATAACATGTTATAATGTAACTTTTCAATTAAATTACTTCATATCAATAAGTATTAATTTGTAAATCAAAGAGAATAAGTAAACTGCATGGAATATACAGAGTAATAGAAATTGTGATGTACTCTAGATGGCTATTAAAGAACATTTACATTACAAGGGTCAATTCCTGAAACCTAGCAAATTAGGCAATAACACTGACTAATCATGTTAATTAGTCCAAAGTACGTGTTCTCAACTTTTTTGTTTACATGAGAAAGACTCTCTCCCATACTGCTATATGTGTTATATTAAAGGTGCAGTCAATAAATAATATATCACAGCATTAGTATAAATTTACATAAAAAGTACAAGACACACACAAGATAGCACAACAATATGAATATAGTTGAAGGGATAAAAGGTAGAGAAGGAGAATGCACTCACATATATTTAACCAGTAAAGTAAATCCGGCACATAAGGGAACCCATTATAGGGGATGGGAGGGAGGGTGGGAAAGGGATATGGGAGGGATGGGGAGAAATGGGAAATAATTATTTGTATTTTTTTTTTTTTTGTACTAACATGTATGTGTATGTATGCGTACACATGTATGTGTATGTATATATTTTTGTGTTTTTTTTTTTTTTTTTCTCTTCCTTTCTTTTGGGGGGGGGGGGGGAGTGGGCGAGAGAGAGAAGTAAAATCGCAGGGAAGAAATAAGCTGTATTTACCTATTGAGTAACTGGCTATTTGGAGAGGAAACGAGTATGATACATTCTGAAATAAATAAAATTTGAAATTAAAGATGTAAATAAGAAATTAAGGTGTTGGTTAGACAGAACCACTAACCCCCCCCCCAAAAAAATCTAGTGTCTCGATGTATAGAGACCAAATGAGCTCTCGAAACAACAACAGAGCAAAGAATGTTTTTGAATGTAAATATGATGTATGTAAAACTGTAAAATGCTGTGTGAAGTGTTTAGTAAGGATGGTAAGAACAGGAATTCCGGAACCAAAAATGAAAGAAAGAAAGACAAGATGGGAAAAGGAAGGGAAAGAAAAGGGAGCTGAAGCAATTGCAAAAGAAAGGGATAATGGTTAGAATCCTAACAATAAACGCAAAAGGGCTCAACTCCCCTCAAAAAAGGAAAAGAGTCCTTCAATATTTGAATATACAAAAAATAGATGTAGCAGCAATCCAGGAGACCCATTTCTCTAGAGTTAATCCACCTAAACTGGGAGACCACAACTATGACAAGGCCTTTTTCTCAAGTGACATATGTAAGAAAAGAGGTGTGGCAATCCTCTTTAGGAAAAATGTAAACTTTAAATTAGAAGCCCAAATAGTAGATAAGCAAGGCAGGTATATTATACTAAAAGGGCAAATAGAAGGACAAGAAGTGACATTTATAGCACTTTATGCACCTAATACTGGTCAAGATAATTTCCTGAAGAAAGTATTGAAACAAGTAGAACAGATAGCAAAGAAAACAGTAATAATGTTGGGAGACTTCAATTTCACAATGGACCCCCACATGGATAAATCTACAATTAAAAATATTAAAAATGCACAAAAAATTATAGAATTCTCAAAAAAAATGGGTAAAATCATCTTTGAAGCAGAACTATATGATATATGGAGGGCGAAAAACCCGACAATAAGAGACTATACTTTTTTTTCGAACATGCATAAAACGTACTCTAGAATAGATCTGATATTAGCAGACAAAAATACACTCCAACAAATTAAAAAAGCTGAAATTTTACCAAAGACTTGGTCGGACCACGCCCCAGTAATGATGGAGTGGGAGATCAATAAACTAGTACAGAAACATAAAATTTGGACACTATCCAACTATCTGTTGAAAAGAGCAGATGTAAAGCAACGGTTAGAAGAAAAGATAGAACAGTTTTGTAGTACAAATAGCCCGGAAGAAACAAATCAGCTAAATTTTTGGTGTACCCTAAAAGCAGTGATGAGGGGGGAAATAATACAGATTAAAAACAGAATAATGAAAGAAGAGCAAACAACCCAGCTCCAATTACAGGAACAATTGAAAGAATTAGAAAAGGAGCACAAAACTAACCCACAAAGTGACAGTATATTGAGAAAGCTAAATAAAACAAGAGCAGAAATAGAAAATAAAAATATTAAACAAATAAAGAGAAATATGGAAAAATTTCAACAAAAACTGTACTGTGAAGGAAATAAAGCCTCCTGGTTATTGGCAAATAAAATAAAAGGGAGACATGTGAGAAAACAAATTAAGGAAATATATAATAAAAATGGAGTCAAAATTATAAATCCGGTGGAAATAACGAACATCTTCGCGGACTACTACAAAAATTTATACAACCTTAAAATGGATAATGAAATAACTCAACCAACAAAAGAGGAAATAAATCTATTTCTGTCTAGAATAAAACTCCCAAAAATAGACTCAGACCAATTAGCAAAACTAAACAGCCCTTTGACTAATCAAGAAATGCTAGAAGCAATTAGAACATTAAAACTAAATAAAGCAACGGGCCCCGATGGATTCAGCAATGAATTCTATAGAACCTTCCAGAAACAATTAGGACAGATCCTAATATCTACATTTGAAGAAGCTATAAAAACAGAAAAATTCCCAAGAGAAATGTTGGAGGCAAGGTTAGTGACGATCCCTAAAGAAGGGAAGGAACTAAAATATGTGCAAAACTACAGACCAATTGCTCTGTTAAATACAGACATAAAAATATACGCAAAAATTATAGCAAACCGTCTGAAGCAAATCCTACCTGCTCTGATAAATCCAGATCAGGTGGGATTTATAAAAAACAGACAGGGAACAGAAAATGTACGAAGAGCAATAAATATCATAGAATACCATATAAGGAAAGAAGAACCTGTAATAATAATGGCCCTTATTCTAGTTCACTCTTTCTGACAAAATCTTTCTTAGATGGACAAAACCATGTGCACTGCAGGGGAGCAGATGTAACATGTGCAGAGAGAATTAGATTTGGGTGAGTCATTTTGTTTCTGTGCAGGGTAAATACTGGCTGCTTTATTTTTACACTGCAATATAGATCTCACTTTGAAGTAAAACCCCACCCAAATCTAACTCTCTCTGCACAAGTAACACCTGCCTCACCTGCAGTGCACATGGTTTTGTCCATCTAAGAAAGATTTTGTCAGAAAGAGTGAACTAGAATAAGGGCCAATGTCGCTTGATGCACAAAAAGCCTTTGATAGGCTTCATTGGGGATACATGGAGGAAGTATTAAAAAGATTTGGAATGATGGGAACAATTCTAAAAGCCATAATGGCATTATATTCAGATCCGGGAGCACATGTATTTAACAACTCTTGCTTATCGTACAGGTTTCCTATCACAAATGGAACCCGACAAGGGTGCCCATTGTCACCAATAATTTTTGTTCTATCAATGGAACCCTTTGCGGAAAGCATAAGAAATACACAAGAAATTGAAGCCCCGATAATTAATGGGACAGAGCACAAGACATTATTATTCGCAGATGATGTACTATTATTTATTAAAAAACCACGAACCTCCCTACCCAACCTCCTCCAAATTATAGATCAATATGCAAAAGTTTCCTATTATAGACTAAACAAAAACAAAACAGAGATTCTACCAATAAATATCAACCTAGCTGAGATAGAGAATTTAAAAAACAAGTATACTTTTAAATGGAAAACAAAGACAATAAAATATTTGTGAGTAAACCTGACTAATAGAAAGGCTGACCTGATTGAATACAATTATACTCCACTATTAAAACAGTTGGAAAAAAATTTAAAGGACTGGCTATACAAGGAACTTTCATGGATGGGTAGAATAGCAACCTTAAAGATGTTTTTTCTGCCTAGGATATTATATATGTTTAGGGCAATCCCTAGACTACTCCCCAAATATTGGATAAACAGATTTAACAAAATAATGAATAGGTATATCTGGCAAGATAAAAGGGCAAAAATTGCAAAAGAAATCTAATAAGACCTTGAAATAAAGGGGGGGGGGGTAGCTCTACCAGATATACAACTATATCCGTATGCATGCATACTTAATCAACTCCCAGAAATGATGAATAAAGAAAAACTTAAACCATGGGCAAAATTAGAAGATAGTACCCTGGGAAAGTTCCAAACTAGGGACCTAGTATGGACCCCACCAACTATGAGACTAAGTTTCAGAGATACCTTTAGAGCAACTAAAGACTCTTTCAAGGTATGGGATGTGTTTTTGAATATGCATGCGAAATTCACTACACCTCTAAAATATATGGAATTACAGACTTTGTCAAAGATAGTCCCGAATATAAATATCGAGACATGGGCCTCTAGAGGCATAAAAACATTAGAAAATATATTAGGAGAACATGGATTATTAACATTCACGCAGATTCAACAAAAATGGGAAATTCAGACAAAAGAATTTTACAAATATTTACAGATCAGGAGCTGGCTGAGACAGTGTCGAACAATAGAAGGAGATCTGAAGCAATTACCAAATAATGTAGTGAATAGGATGAATTGTGGAAATCAGACGGGAGGAATTACCTTCTGGTACAGGAACTTAATAGATATAAAAATGGGAAAAATCAAAACTAATGTTCAACTTAAATGGGAACAAGACCTAGATATCTCCCTAGATGATAACCAGTGGGAGAAAGTGTTTATAGATATACACAATATGACTAAATCGGTCTCTTACATTGAAAGATATCTTAAACTCTTTTATAGAACCTACTGTACCCCAGACAGAATGAACAAAATCTACCCAGCCCAGATAAATGTCTGCTGGAGATGTGGGGAAGGAGGAGCAGATTTGATACATGTTTTTTGGACCTGTAGTAAGATAAAAGAGTTATGGAGAAGTGTAGAGGATGTAATTGTACAGGTGATGGGGGAAGAGGTGGAATTGACCCCGCAGAAGGTTCTCCTGCACATATACCCGAAAGACTCCAAACAAAAAAATGTATATTTTCTAAATCAATTATTTATGGCAACCAAAACAGGAATAGCTCAATATTGGAGACAGGAGCAAACGCCACATATATCACTGATTGTGAATAAGGTTAACACTGCCTTTAGAATGGAAACAAATGATATAATAGAAAATAGCAAATTAAAAAAAAAATGGAATGTATGGAAATACTATATGGAAGGGGCAGGAGAAACCTTCTGGGAGGTCATGAATATATAAATACTGAAATATTGAAATAAGTTAAACCGCTGAAAGAATAATCCCCCATTGGTACGTTTTGGTTTACTGTACTATTGGTTTATGGGTTACTGCTCCTTTCCCCAAAATCCCGATCTTGAAAAAAATTTTAGAAGTTAAAGTAGGTTATAATTGGTTAAAAGGAAACCCTGTTATAAAAGGAAGGGTGAAAGGTGAGGGATGAAAGGTTTAGAATGATAGGGAAAGTTGGTAAGAATGAAGTGGGAAGGACGTAATATGAAATACGTAAGATAAAAGCTTAGGCCCGGATAGGCCTTGATATGACGTGATGAATGTAATAGATGAAATTGTTTATGTAGATATGTAAAAGATATAATACATATTGAATGTTATGTGAAGTCATAAAATAAAAATTTAAAAAAAAAAAAAAAAAGGTGCAGTCTCTGCCCAACATACTGTAGGTGGCAGACAGAAATGTGGGCGCTCAGAACACTCAGCTGCTGCAGACATAGACTATATGGGCACAAGGCAACTACGTGCTGTGTATTTATAATCTGTCTCTTAACACTGGAGGATGTGCCAAGACTCCTAGATATGCAATTGTTCTATTACCTTGGAGCCGGCAAATGAATTACCAAGCAATGACCTTTATTATTTTTCAGCAGGCTCGAATGATTAGTAAAAAAGATAAATAATGGTGTCTGGTACTGAGTAACTGTATCAGTGTATGTGTGAGGCAAATGCTTCCAATGCTTACGAGGTAGATTGATGCCCAGACCCTACAACAGGACAGTGACATTGCATGGCAGTTTACATTTATTACACAGTGAGATCAATCCCTTCTCTGCAATGGAAGTACCTTTTGTTTGATTCAGTTCCAATGTGTATGATGTAGTGATCGGGGACAGCCCTTCTTCCTGTACATGGCTCTAGCCCATATGCACGTGCCTCTGTCACCTGTTCCTGTGGCTGCCCAACGTGGACCCTATGAGGAGAGTTTGCTAGAGATGGACCACCTAATTGGAGAGATAAGAGCCAGAACTGATAACAACACACTCATCTGGTTCACAGGTACTTCAGGCAGTGACTTCATGCTGTGCAATGACTTGTCTCTGGTTTCATTCATACTGCATGAACTATACTAGGATATCAGTCATTTCTATATCTTATAACATTTTATTCCTATTCTGCAGGTGACAATGGTCCTTGGGCTCAGAAATGCCATCTTGCAGGAAGTGTCGGGCCTTTCATGGGAGCCTGGCAAACTACACAAGGTGATCCTCAAGCTCTGAACTGTAGATGATAATGGGGGGTATATACAATGCGATATTTCCAGCAGTTGGAAATAATGGCACACATCTATTCAATGCAGCCATTTCTGGTGCACTGAAAGCATTCATATTTAACGTTTTAAAAATTTGAATCTGCATTATTGAAAATGCCCGCTGGATTGTGGAATCCGCAGCTATTTTTGACAATCTGTGGCCATTTTGGACAATGGGGGTTATTCTTATTCCCTCGGAAAGGCACAAACACTCTCTAATGAACAAAACCATATGCACTGCAGGTGGGGCTGATGTAACATGTGCAGAGATAGTTAGATTTGGGTGGGGTTTGTTCTTCAAACTGATATCTATATTGCAGTGTAAAAATAAAGCAGCCAGTATTTACCCTACACAGAAACAATAAAACACTCAAATCTAACACTCTCTGCACATGTTACATCAGCCCCACCTGCAGTGCATATGGTTTTGTTCCATTAGAGAGTGATTGCGCCTTTCCGAATGAATCAGAATAACCCCCTTAATACACACAGCGCTGCTGATACCTGGGATAATCAGCTAGCACATATATTCAGCTAGCACATATATTACAGAAATTATAACCGGTCTGTTTATATGTGCTTCCTCCTCCCTGCACTCTGGTTGTTGCCACTGGAGCTAACTCACAAGGAGGCACCTGAAGATCCTCCAAATGGCACTACAAGAAATGGTATACCCTCTGCTGATCACATACATGTCCCTCAGAAAATTGTTACACAAAAATGGCAAGCTGCTCAAATCAATTTATTAGCCAATTAAAGCTGCTTGCAAGAGATGGGGCTAAACTAGTTAAATCAGTAAAGCTTAAACTCTTGGCAACCACACTGTACATCTGTCATGTTGCTCTCACCAGGTGGTAGTGCCGCAAAGCAGACAACATGGGAAGGTGGTCATCGTGTGCCAACCATTGTTTATTGGCCAGGGAGGATTCCACAGAACAGCACAAGTTTAGCATTATTAAGGTAGGCCTCTTCCAAGCCTTCAGTGGTTTCTTAGATGTGTTTAGGTTGATAATATTCAGCAAATTGTCTCAGGAACCCATGTCCCTCCATAATTATCTGCATCCAAGACATTGAAAAAAAACAGTTTTACTTGTCCATCTGCTTACAGTACACTCTGAACACTAATGGCTGTAGTACCAAAGGAGGTTAAAATACTCAGCAGGACAGCAGGAGCAGCAAGAATGGAGCAGGGTTTGCCCGCAGTTATAATCCCAGCGGTCAGAATCCCGGCGTTCAAAATCCCAACGCCGGAATCCCGACCACCAAAATCCCAAAACTTTCTCCCTCTGTGGGGTGTCCACGCAACCAATCCCCCCCCCCCCCCCCTTGTCGGGATTTCAGCGGTCGGGATTTTGAACGCCGGGATTCCGACCGCTGGGATTTAGAACCACTCCCGTTTGCCCAGCTACATAAGATATCCATAGGTTCTGTAACACATTCCTTTTTCTAAACTGACTATAATCCATGTTTTCATGTTTCTTTTTGTTTGATTGTTTTTTTACTGTTGCTGTGGGATTTACCTGGAAATAATTTATGTATTGCCTTTAAAAAAAAACACTGCTTTTTCTATGTTTTGTGGATTGGTCAGATAAATGCTGTCAAGATTAATTTATTGCCACGTCTGATATATTTCTTTCAAACTTTGCCAATAAGGGTCCCTTCCTATGTTTATAGATACTTGCACCACCTCACTTCCCAATTTATATGGTCCAAAAAAACATCCAAAGGTACAATGTGATCTCTTGGCAGCCAGACTTGCTCAATTTATATTGTGGAACCTGCCAAAATCATATAGAATATGGGTCACGATTGAAGCAAACGTTCTATGCCTGTACTCACCATCCACTTTTTTATGGCTACCTCGATTGTCTAGACCTAAATTAGTGTCCACCTTCCCAGTCATATCACTTTATTTATAAATATAGGATCTTGCAAACCAATGATATTGCATAGCTCCGTACCTCTGTTTGACAATCCTGACTTTCGACCTGGTTGTCGCTACACTTCCTTTAGGCTCTGGCAAGTTGCAGGGATCAGAGTATTTAATGAAATAAACAATGAGCCTCTATTCCACATGAATACTTTTATCGGTACTCTTTACTTAGTTGGGCGCCCGTCGCGGTCATCGCGGGTACATTTATGTCTGGCCGCGACGCGACCGACGCGATGCCCGCGATTTCCCATTGAAACCCATGTTAAACATGGAAATCGTGTCGGTCGCGTCGCGGCCGGCTATAAATGTACCCGCGATGCCCGCGACGCGATGCTCCCGATTTACCATAGGAATCAATGTTAAAAGGCGTGATGGACCCGATTTTACTGTTAAATGGCTCAATGGACCCGATTTGGCCATAGGAATCAATGTTAAATGGGCCACAGAGCCCATTAACCCTTAAATGTGCCCCCCAATTTTTAACGCCACCCCACGATCCACGTCAACCCGAAGTGTGGCGAGCGCAGCGAGCCCGCGAGGGGCGGCGGTACGCGTCCTCCGACCTTTTCATGCCCTACTATCCACTAGGGCGTGGAGTGAGAATATAATAGTGTGGCGAGCGCAGCGAGCCACCGAGCCCGAAGCGTGGCGAGCGCAGCGAGCCCCGCGAGGGGACGCGGATACCTTCACAGTTATACGCGTCCCCTCGCGGGCTTCACAGGTGTCCGTGGCGACGCCGACACCTGTGAAGCCCGCGAGGGGACGCGTCTACCTGTGAAGGTATCCGCGTCCCCTCGCGGGGCTCGCTGCGCTCGCCACGCTTCGGGCTCGGTGGCTCGCTGCGCTCGCCACACTATTATATTCTCACTCCACGCCCTAGTGGATAGTAGGGCATGAAAAGGTCGGAGGACGCGTACCGCCGCCCCTCGCGGGCTCGCTGCGCTCGCCACGCTTCGGGTTGACGTGGATCGTGGGGTGGCGTTAAAAATTGGGGGGCACATTTAAGGGTTAATGGGCTCTGTGGCCCATTTAACATTGATTCCTATGGCCAAATCGGGTCCATTGAGCCATTTAACAGTAAAATCGCGGTCAATCAGGCTTTTTAACATTGTTCCCTATGGGAAAATCGCGGTCATCGCGGCCATCCCGATTTACCCGCGATGACCACGATTTTTACCACCGACGCCCGCGATTTCAATCGCTGGCGCCCAACTAAGTAAAGAGTACCCTTTTATCAATACCCCCAACTTAGACACTGCCATTCCACTGTGAAACATACACTCACTAATAGATCTCTTACTGGGCCAGATGTACTAAGCTTGAAAAGTGATAAACTGTGATAAACCACCAGCCAATCAGCTCCTATCTTACACGTTACAGGCTGTGTTTGAAAAATTACAGGTAGGAGCTGATTGGTTGGTGGTTTATTTACTTTCCATTTTATCATTTTTCAAGGCATAAGGTGCACATACACGGTACAATTGCTGGGTGCGATGAGATGCGCGCTCCCATCACACATCTCATAGCACAGCTCAAAAAGTATGTGCTGCATATGTGTACGTATAAAGGAAAATACGTATAAACTTCTGTACTGATGGTACTATGTTCCTTTACGACTGCATAAAATGTTCCCAGATGTATCTAGTTTGTGCTGGAGATGTGGCAATGATACTGGAACTTTCCTACGCACTTGGTGGGCGTATCCAAAAGTTGTTGTTTTTTTCACTCCTCCACACTTTGACCAGTTTAAACATTCCTTTCAACTCAAAATACTATCGCCAATGTGTGTCCCAGATGTCAATCATCACCAGCACAAACTTAGGCACGTCATTTCTGCAGCTACAAATGCAATTGCTGCTGCCTTGAAGACCACTAAGGTCCCTACAATAAATGTGATAACCTTAAACGTTTGGCATGTGTACTCTTTGGAGTATGTGACTAGTATATTGTGCAACTCCAAAAGCTTTCTAAAAATTTTGGAGTAATGGACGTCCTATTTCCAGATAAGTCCATCATTCCTTTGAGACATGGTTATAAATTCTTCTTGATGTAAGTAGGGATCTGGGAGGATCCAGTTGGGCACTTTTGCTGTTACCCAAAGCCTATCTCCCCCTCTTTTCCTTCCCTTCTCTCCTATGTGGTTTACCACACCTCTCTACATTACTTTTTTTCTGTCCCTTTTATTTTCTCTGTCTACACAATTTATTTATTTTTTACAAATTTAGATAAAAAATACTTTATACAATGTATATTTTTTATACGACATGTGGATTTATGCATCTTCTGTTGATATCTGAGATTTATTGTAGTTATATTTTCTGCATGTGGATTTTGTATGTCTTTCATCTATTGAATAAAAACCGTTTAAAAAATGCATGTGCAACAGCATTCAGTGGTGGTGGGGCAGTTGGGAGACTTCCTGCAGTGAAAATGGGGGCATGGCCCCACTGAAGTGCCGCTATTGTAGGCCATGCCCCTGAATCTAGGGGGTGGTTCGGGGGTGCACCGGACCACCCATTAGACTGCCCGGGGTCTGTACCTTTAAATATTTAATCACCACTGCGGCCTGTTTTTTACACAAAAACATGGCCACAGGAGGGCTGCGCGCATGCCTGACTGCACGCAGCTCCTCCCAATGTCCTTTGCAGAGCGTGAGCCGTGCACCCTGGGCTGTGCGGCTCCCTCAGTGTCCTCCTCTGTCCTCCCTCCTCCACTTGCTGCTGCTGCGGCTTAGCGTGTGTGTGCAGCAGCAGCACCCAGCCAGCAGGGTCCGGGCCACGCGGCGGCGGGGAATGACAGTCCCATCCTGAGATGTGTAGAAGTTGTATATGGTGTGGTACACTACACTCAAGGACACGACCCCTGTTGAGTGGCCACACCCGCTTGTCCAGAGCGCGCCTTCGGCACGCACACAACTACATCCTTCACTTTTGTCGCCATGGTGGGCCTGCGTACTTTAAATGCCAGGGCCTATTTTTAATCACATTCCCACCCTCTCTCTGCTGCTCTCTTAGCATGTACACTGGCACCACTAACACCGCCCCTCCCCCACCCAAACCCTCTTTTATCATGGTGCCCCCCCTGTCATTTTATCCTGGATCCACCCCTGTGTACATTAAATCTATGAATAAAAAGTTCAATAGTACAATGTGTCACATTCTCACATATGTTTGAGTGCGGCCCCAAACACCCCCACACCCATTCTCTTTTGCAGGGTTTCCTACCTGACCCTCTCCTTCAGGGAGAAAATGCTCTGCTCCTGGACTTCCCTGGTAATGTATGATTGCCATCACCTGTGGTGAAACACCTTTCTTATCAATTACCTAGCTCACCACAGGTGCTGGCAATCATACATTACCTGGGAAGTCCAGGAGCAGAGCATTTTCTCCCTGAAGGAGAGGGTCAGGTAGGCACCCATGAGACTAAAGGTGCCCATACACGCACCGATATGTGCGCTGTGCATTTTGTATTTTGTACCGTGCGATTTTGGCACTTGTAGGGGGATGTGATGCGATGTACTGTACTGTGCAGGTGCGATACGATGAGATGCGATTTTAGCCACTTTTTTTTTTAATTTAATAGGTACTAATGGACATCGCAACGCATGTACTCCTGTACTGATGTGATGCGATGCAATGAAGCACAAAAAGTACTGCCTGCAGATACTTTTTGTGCTTTTACAACATTGTACCTGCGGGGACGCGCATCGCATCCCCGCAGGTACACGGTGCGATTATCACACATGCAATGCGTTTTGTACTTTAAAAGTACAAAACGCACGCGATGATCGCAGCGTGTATGGACACCTTTACTGAGGTCTGTTACCATTGTGTCGCAACTCGTATTGGCACTTGGCTCTCACTGTGCATGCAGGAGGCACCTATCACCTACAGATGCCTCCTGCTGCATTTGCATTTTATATTTGCTATTGCACAGCCCCTCCCCTGCAGCTGTGCAACCCATTAGCATAAGGAATTAAACCCACAGAGTTCAGGGTGTTACCTGATGACAATTTGGGGTTTATCCTTCATTCTAAAATAACAGAATAGTCAAATCAAAGGCAAAAAATTAACTTGGCCACAGCTCCAAAATGGGGGGAGCCACCCACTGGTTCAGTCTGTCCAGCCTTCAGATCAGATAAAGTGTACAGGGTGACATGGAATATGAACTTTGCACCAACTTGTCCACTCAGGCAGAATAAATATCGCACCACTGTGCAGTGACGTATGCTGTTAATGATCTTCCTGTATCCACCCTGTTTGGTGTATATGTGATGCCACTTTAGGTACCTTTCAGAAAAAAACAACCTCTTCGCTAAAGTTCTCATTGTTGTGAAAGTAGCAGTGTTCATGTGAGCTGTTTAAATAATGAGCTCTGTTGGTACTTCTCCACACGAATCTACCACTTGTGTTAGTTTATAAAGGTGCCCATACACTGTGAGATTTTTGTACTAAATCGCATTGGATCGCGTGCGATGTGATCCGAAGGCAGTATAAACAGTATGTGCAGCATATACTTTGGTACTTGTTTAGTTTCACGGCGGCAGGCTACGCTACGTTTTCAGCATAGGCTAAGCTATGTTGTCATCGTAGCCCAACGGCTGCCTAGCGTAATCAGCGTAGTGTCCCCGTGGCAGCCCTGCGTAGTGTCCCCGTCAGGCAGCGTAGTCACCGTACTGTCCCCACGAGTTGCAGCTCTGTCCCTGGCAAGCCTAGTGAGCGCCTCTCACACAGCGCCGGTGACCACCAGATCTCCTGCGCTGGCGGATGCCGGCGGAGAGGCGATCATGCGGGCGGAGAGGTGCTCCATCTGCCTGAGATGCACGAGCATCTCAGATGCTTGTGCATCTAAGTAATTTTTGCTGTTAGGGGTTCGGTAGCGTGTGCGTCTTCTGCACAAAGGGGGGATTCGGTGCGCAAGTGCATCTCATGCACAATAAAGGACGCATTTGGCAGGGCTCCATGTTACATACTGGCAAATGCCTCCATTTGAAACCTCCACTAGCCACGGCAGCCCTGCAGTGTGGCGAGCGTAGCGAGACCTGCGCTACACGTCCTCCTAACCTGTTCATACCCCCACTATCCACGTCGGCGTGGAGTTGCTTTTATAAAGTGTGGCGAGTGCAGCGAGGTGAGCGGATGCGGATTACTTGATGTGTATTCCGCTTCCGCTCGCCACACTGCTGGGCTTGGTGGCTTGCTGCGCTCGCCACACTTTATATAATGAACTCCACACCGACGTGGATAGTGGTGGTATGAAGAGGTCATCAGGACGCGTACCGCGTCCCCTCGCAGGGCTCGCCACGCTTTGGGCTGGCGTGGATAGTGGGGGTGTTTCAGGAACACATTCACACCTGTCAGGTCAGGCAGGTTAAAATGGTCAATGGTTCCAACACAATGTAATAAGCGCTGACTATGCTAACTGCGTAACGCTGAATGACTACGCTAACTACGTAAGCTCCGGCTAGCCGTGAACAGGCGGGAACACAATGCTGATAATGACAGGGACCCCTGACTGACTACGCTAACTACGTAAGCCCCGAACGGGCGGAAACACTACGCCCATACTTTTTGTACTGTGCGATAAGATGCCTGCGGGAGCGTATGGGCACCTTAAGCCTTAGATCAGGGGTGGCCAAACCAGTCCTCAAAATCTATCAACAGTTCACATTTTCCATATCACCTAGCTGCTGCACAGCTGTAGTCATTACTAACTGTCACATTTTGTGGCAGGTGTCATCACACGGTGATTTAAGTTGGTTTGCAAAGCAAACTCCATCTTTAATGGACAAAACCATGTGCACTGCAGGTGGCACTGATGTAACATGTGCAGAGAGAGAGTGAGTTACATTTGGGTGAGTTATTTTGTTTCTGTGCAATACTGACGGCTTTATTTTTACACTGCAATTTAGATTTCAGTTTGAACACATCCCACACCCAAATCTCTCTCTCTGCACATGTTACATCAGACTCACTTGCAGTGCACATGGTTTTGTCCATTAAAAAAGGGGTTTGCTTTTAAAAACCAACCTGAATCACAAGTGAGATAATTTGCCCCATCACTGGATTTTTTTTAAATAAATCAGTGAGTAAAGAGTACTCCTGTGCTGGGTGATGTGAAAATGTGAACGGTCTCGAGGACCAAGTCTGAGAACACTGCCCCAGAGCAACTTTAGATCAGGTGTAATCCGGGCTGCTAGCAGAGTGCCACCATCCGTTCCCTTTCCTCAATCACCTGTTTACTTGATTCATAATGATGTGTGAATAATGTTAATCCCTTCATTACTAATCCATAGCTGTTGGACTGAGAAGCTTGTGGACTGCTGTTGATCCATCTAGGGCAGGGCTCAAACTCTTTCCTCAGGACCCCGCATGTTTTTCAGGTATCCTGGCAGATGCAAAGGTGTCCACATTACGGACTTACACATTTTTAAAAGATCCATAGGTGTAGCTAATAATTTCACCTGTGATTCTGTGAGGAGACCTGCAAAACATGCACTGTGTGGGGTTCTGAGGACCTGTGGTCTAGGGTTATATTGTTGTAGTGCAGGGTTGCCAACCTGGCCCTCTCCTTCAGGGTGAAAATGCTCTGTTCCTGGACTTCCCTGGTAATGTATGATTGCCATCACCTGTGGTGAAACACCTTTCTTATCAATTACCTAGCTCCCCACAGGTGATGGCAATCATACATTACCAGGGAAGTCCAGGAACAGAGCATTTTCTCCCTGAAGGGGATTAGCCTAGTATTGCTTTATAACCCTTGCCCCTCCAGTGTTCTGTGACTGACTTATTTTGCGTTAGCTACCTGTATTAGCTGCTTGTATCATGTTTGTTTTCTATCCAATGCTGTGTTGTGTAATAGTTTGTTTTATTTTTTTGTGTTTGATAGTGCAGAAACATAAAGATTGACAGTTCGTAAATAAAGGGGAACTGTGTCAACCCTTTTAAAGAGTGGGCAAGTAGCTTATATCAGTTTCTGCATATTATTTTATAAGCCTTACTTGATAAATGCTTATTAAACGTATTGGCAGATTTGGATAACCTCTCCATTACTTGTCTTAGTTTTGTAGTTTTGCCTCTGAGGGCAGTATTCAATGAGGATAATTCGCCCTGATTCACGGCGAATTTGTGCTATTTTCGCATTGGAAGGTGATTTTTTTGGGTCAGAAAGTGAATCACCCTATTCATCATGCACTTCTCGCCGTCTTTCTAAGTGATTGTCGCCGTGTAGCAAATCACCATCTTTTCATGGTGAAGTGGAATGTGAACTTTTAAAATGCTTATAGCACATGAATATATATTTAATTAAAAAATTATTATTATTTTTTTTACACATAGCAGCCAGCAGGGGGCTGGGAGCCGAGAGCCGCTCATTAGATATTCATATATTCACTGCTCCCAATCATTACATATGCACGATCGGGTGAAGTGAATATCCGGTCCCCTGCTGGCTCTCCCGGGGGGCAGCCTGTGCTGCCTGGCTCCTGGGGAGCCCACCTCCCCCCCACATACGTTCTGGGGCAGGCAGGGAGACTTCCATCTCCCTGCCTGCCGCTGTCCTCAGGCTCCGGGGTTCACATTCGCGGTCAGGGGCAGTGAGCCCCTGCCTCATTGAATACTGTGTCAGTGAGGGCTGGCAGCGAGGGCTCCAGCCCTCTGGAACACAGCGAATGTGCAGCGAATCCTAAACAGGATTCGCTGCACATCGCGATTAGGGACATTGAATACTGCCTTGAGTCTTGTACCTTAGGCATGTCTCCTGCTGAGAGACAATTGTATTGATCAGTTGTTCACTGTCATATTTATAATGGGTGCAATGTGCACCCTTTATACAGGTCCCTGAGTCTCAAGGGGGCCCACACCGCATCCATTTTTTAATAATTACCCTCTGGAGTCCAGGGCACCATGCCATTTTTCTGGAGGTCCTGCACATGAGCCATAGACTTTATTGCGCTGGGCGGGGGAGAGCTGCAGCTGGCAGAGAAGAAAGGGCCCAAACAGAGGAGGTTGCACACGGGCCTCTTTTTCTCCTAACTGAGTGCCAACATCTATGTGAGAGATATGCAAAATATCCACTAAAAATGCCAGCATTGCTCACATTTGTTATATAAATTCAAATAATGTTTCTGATTATATTTCCTGCATAAGGTAAACATTACAGGTAATTATGATGAATAAAAAGGTTTGCTTGCCAACTTTCATACCTATTTTGACAAATTAATTTAGCACTCAAAGGGTTAAAGCACTCATGACATTTATTATAGATATAATCAATGTGATCTGGAAAGGATCTTACCCACCGAGGATCGCGTTACAACAAGCCGATTTATTAATCAGCACATACAGAAACAAGGCCTCCCTAAAGCTGCCGGTGGCTGCGGCGCAGGCCAAGCCAGCTAAGACCGCACTACACCGTGGCCAATTCCTGCCGGCTACAAGAGCGATCTGTAGCCCATAGTGGTTTTGGCACCCTTTTCACAGCTAAACCCCTGTTTTTAGGATTGTCAATACTAATGGGCACCTGAATGGAGAAACAATTGCATTGGTATACACACCCATCAGGGGATGCGCAAAACATTTGAATTGACCCCTTTACATTTGTACCTTTATTCGATATTGGTGCTTGGATTTGTGATAAATAAAAAATCCAGCATTTGGTACAGAATATAAAGGGCAAAGAACTGGAAATATATTTAGAATTTATTCCAGAATGTATTTCTTTTACCAACCAGGTAAAGCTTGATCCCTATACCTCTGTCTGATATATTTATAACTCTTCTTCTTCCCATAGCATGCTGGACATTTTTCCCACCTTAGTGACTCTGGCAAATGGCACTATACCAGCCGACCGGCGCTTAGACGGCAAAGACATCTCTCAGATCCTTTGTGGTGGGTCACAGGAAGGACAGAGGGTGAGTAAGATGACGATCATGCAAATCGGATTTGGCCTCATTCTAATAGAGGACATAACGATGAGATGGGATTCATTGCACTTTCTGTGGGTGCACAAGGATCTGGTTGGATCTCTGATGTAGAAGTGTTGGCTCACCCCTGCAAAGAGATTACATGCAGATGTCTTGTCAGGGAAGACCAGATTTCCTAGTAGGAGCGAAGTGACCTGCCTGTACCCTGACTAGCTGGATGTATTAACGGTTGTGTAATAGCTCATGGAAAATACTTCAAAGAGAAAGGTCTCTGCTATGGATGTTTACTCTGACAGCAACCAGCAGATGATTTGTTTTCTAGGTTACAAGTTAGTGAAAGATGTCTGGAACTTCTTTGACCAAGGACCCATAGACTACAAAGACATATATGTGAACTCCTGTGTTTAACACCTGCAGTGCTGGGAACCACACTGTTCTGTGCAGTGTGTGTTTTGTCACCAGCTGTTTTAGGGTTGGACAAAAGTTCAGGATTATTGAACGCCCAAAAAAATGACCTCATGTTCTGTAAAGAGATGGAATGCAGATAGTTCTAGTGCCAGGGTTTGCTTCACATCCTTTAAACGCCTCCTTGACACCTGCTGATGAACCCCAGCCCTTTAGCTGGAGAAAATTGACCAGTCACTTGTAACTCTTCAGCTTGTAGTGGATGCAAAGCAGGAATTGATTACTCAGTGTTCTGCCACACTGGATACGCAGGGCTTTTATCATCTTGCAGTATGCACTGCTGTCACACAGAATGTCACATGCTTAGTATCTGAGTGCAACTTCTACCTGGGGTCTCTGGCTGTAGATGAACCTGTCCCTCTACAGGTTATTATTCTAATGTGGAAGAACAGAACAAGGAAAAGTGCCCATTAAATTTACACTTTAGATTATTTTATTATTTATTTACAGTTTCTTATATAGCGCAGCATTTTCCGCAATTGGAAACAACAGTGGACAATTACAATTGGAAACAACAGTGATCAAAGAAACTGGGTAGCAACAGACCAACATAAAAGTAGGAGGGCCCTGCTCGCAAGCTTACAATCTATAGGGATAATAGGAGGGATACATAAGGATAGGATTCCATAGCATGGCAGTCCGATCAGATTACAAGACCGTCCTGATGAGATAATTAGATATGATTGCTAATGGAGGTTATGTGAAGGTTCTGAAATATAAACTTTGTCTGAAGAAGTGAGTTTTTAGGGAACGCTTGAAAGTTTGGAGGCTGGAGGATAGACGTAATGTGCTTTGGAGGGCATTCTACAGAGAGGGTGCTGCCTGAGGAAAGCCCAGCAATTATGAATAGGATCTAGTAATGAGTGTGGATGAGAGATGCAGATCTTGTGCAGAGCGGAGGGATTTGGCAGGGATATATTTGGTGATAAGTGAAGAGTTATATGTTGGTGTAGTCAGGTGAACGGCTTTGTATGTGGGCAGAAGTATTTTATATTGAATACGGTAGAATATAATCAATATATGGTAGATTATCAAGATAAAATATGGCCATAAAAGTGTGTAATTTGTGACTTGAAATAATGACCCATGCTGATGTGCTGCAGACAGTACTGAATCTCTGATACATTATTAGGGTCCCTAGACATTGCCAAGAGTAATTATGCCATCATTATACAACTTGAATATGAGTCTAACCCAGTGGTAGCCAACTCCAGTCCTCAAGAGCTACCAACAGTTCACTTTTTCCCGCTTACCTCACAGGTGCACTCATTACTCACTGACACATTTTAAAAGATCCACAGGTGGAGCTAAATACTTCACTTGTGATTCTGTGAGGAGACCTGGAAAACATTAACTGTTGGTAGCTCTCGAGGACTGGAGTTGGCTAACCATGGTCTAAACCATAGGTTGGGAACCTCAGGCCCGGGGGCCATATGCGGCTCCCATAGCCGGTCTGAGTGGCCCGCTTTGCCTGGAGTCAAGTACAGGGGAATTATCGCGAGAGGTCAGTAGTTCTCGCAAGATTCCTCTTAATCAACAGCAGCCAGAGACTGACAGTCCTATTCAGCGGCAGCCACCGGATCGTGGGACGGCTGTAGCAAGACAATTTGTAAGAGAAATTTTTACATATGGCCCCCGAAGGATTTTTTCCACATACAAACGGCCCTTGGTTCAAAAACGGTTCCACACCCCTGGTCTAAACCAAGGGTGGCTAAACCTGTCCTCAAGATCTACCAACAGTTTTTCAGGCAATATGTCAATCTATAGTAGGAATGAATGCAGCAGGTTTGAAAATGTGACCGTTACTAATGACTACAGCTGTGCACCAGCTAGGTGATTTTGTAAACGTGGACCGTGTGTAGATCTCAGGGACTGGTTTGGCCACCCCTGGTCTAAAGGTGCCCATACATGGTGCGATTGCAACGTTCGATGTGCGCTCCCGCGGGCATCTCATCGCACAGTACAAAAAGTATGTACTAAAACAAGTAGGTAAGAAGCACTTTGGGTGCAGATTGGTGAAAGCACATTTATTTCATAAAAAACTAATTGTAAAAAATAGACAGTGATTAAAAAGTAGTAATCCTCCCTTACCCAGTGATGGAGGTGGAGCTTTAGGATGGTGTAATAGAGTGTTCCAGATGTCAAAGAGGGGGACACTCTGTTGGCTCCACAAGTCTACACTGGATGGGGTCCTTGTAAAAGCAATCCTTGTTGGACTGTACTTTGTACTGCCTTCGGATCGCATCAATTTGATCGCGGATTCGATCCGATGCGATTTAGTACAAAACGCACAGGAAAAATCTCACCGTGTATGGGCACCTTAAAGCAATGGTGACCAAAGTATATGATCTCAGGTTATGGACAGAGGAGTGTAGCCAGCTACTTCTGACTCCTCTGCAAAAAGAATGGGCTTGCTTTAGTAAAGCACACAATAAAGTGTCATTTTCTAGAATACAATGATTTCCAAAGAGGTTAATGATAAAGTCTGTTGAATTTTTTTTTTTTTTTCTATTTAAAACAAATGGTTATTGGGAGATTTATAAGAACATTTTCAAGTTACACCAGATTTGTAGAAATCACTAGTTGGGTGATTATAAGTAATAAGGAGCATCTTTATCAGATCCATATATATATATATATATATATATATATATATATATATATATATATATATATATGCATTAACACCTCCATCTGCCTTTCCAGACCCTGTATCACCCTAATAGTGGAGCAGGCGGGATAATTGGGAATATAGAAGCGCTTCGGGTGGGTCACTACAAGGCCTTCTATACCACAGGTATAGTATTACTCTACTGTTTTTGTAACCATGTCAAGCCTTGATAGTTGGTATATATCCCTAAAGAGTTACACATGTTGTATTTAAGCAATACTATTACGTGCAACAGGTGTGATAACATCACATATATCAGGCTCATTACTGGCATTTTGTATGGTCTGTAGGTGGAGCGTTGGCCTGTAATGGAAGTATTGGACCTGAGCAACATCACTCTCCCCCACTAGTTTTTAACCTTCACCAGGACCCTCAGGAGAAGACCCCGCTGAAGAAAGGAAGTGTGGAGTATCAGCAGGTGCTGCCATGGATCACAAAGGCCATGACTGATCTTCATGATGATATTCGCACGGACAATGTCTCCACAGCTGACTATACTCAGAGTGAGTCCGCTGCCATCTGCTGTAACCCTCGCCACACTGTCTGCTCCTGCACATAAGCAGACTTTGGGTCACATCAGCCTCCTAGATGCTACAACTATTTTTTTTCTTCATTATTATTATTGGAGTATTACGTTTTGGATGAAGACTGTAATAAGCAGATCATACTCTCTGCATTCAACAATCTGAACAGTTTTTTTTTGTCAGTTCTAAAACATTACAGAAAATGTATTTATTGTTATCGTTTTACTGAAGGACATTAACTTGTGTTATTGGATTTTGGATTTGCTGGAGATCACTGATGTGGCTATACCACTAATAAGTTACTAAGCTCTCCATAGACTTTTCCCTATAGATGAAGTTCTCACACCCTCCACAGATACCAGTGTTTTCATTTGGGCCAGGTAATGATGATAATTTATTTCCCAGACCTTCCCAGGAGTTGGGATCGTTTGGTCTATAGCGGTGGTAGCCAACCCTAGCCCTCGAGAGCTACCAACAGTGCACATTTTCCAGACAACCTAGCTGCTGCACTCATTAATCACTGACACATTTTAAAAGATCCACAGATGGAGCTAATTAGCTCACTTGTGATTCTGTGAGGAGACCTGCCAAACATGCACTGTTGGTAGCTCTCGAGGACTAGGGTTGGCTACCCCAGGTCTATAGCAACTAGGTCGAAAGGACATTAGGTCGACATGTGCAAAGTCGACAGTCAAAAGGCCGACATGGGGTTTTTCACTGTTTTTTGACCCGAATGCCAACACTGTTGATATGGACACATTTTGAAGTGCACCACATCCCCTCACAGTGGTCGCCATGTTTCGGGCACGGTGCCTCACTACACTCGGCACACAATTTTATTCTCCCACCACGCCCTAGTGGATGGTAGGGCATGACATACCGCCTTTTGGCATATATCGGCTCAAAAAACTGTGAAAAACCCCATGTCGACCTAATGACCTGTCAACCTTGACCCATGTCAACCTAGTGTTGTCGACCCAATGCTTGTCGACCTAGTTGCTCTAGACCCAATGACCGTATTACCTTCCCAGGCCCTAGCTCTATACGTTGTGCAGAGCTTAAATCGCTTTTATTTTAGTAACTCTGTTTTTGCCCTTGTATGGTTGACTATATGAAATCATCTATACTTTTCCAGTATCTAAGTCAGAAGCGCGGGGTTGGAGATTGCAAGTGTAGCCACACACATCCTTTCCAACTGTAGTGTACATGTAGCTGATGTAGATCAACTGCGTGTGTGTACAGATTCTAGATCGCATGTGCGAGGACATCCTGTGATAAGTGTTGTGATATGTCATTAGTATGACCTCATCTAGAGTACTGTGTTCAGTTCCATATGGAGGCCATATCTCTAGAAGGATATAAATACAGTAGGGACTGTACAATGAACAGCAACTAAAATTGGTGCATGGCCTACATCACAAAACTTACCTGGAAAGACTAAAAGATCTTAATACAGTATGTATAGTTATTGGTGCATGGGGACATGGTAGAAACTTTCAAATATATCAAGGGTTTTAACAAGGTAATGGTGGGAGACATTCTTCATAGAAAAAAGGAGCAACAGAACACGAGGACATGCACTGAAACTAGAGGGAGGAAGAGTCAGGGTAGGATTTCCCTGCACAGGGTAGGATTTCAGTCTGGCAGGTTGCGGCTATCTGATCACAGGGCTATGCATATTAGCAGAGAAGCGATCAGATCTGAATAACCCCCAAATTATGTGTACCACAGTTTTGTCTGCCATTTTTAGTTGTAAGCTTTAAAAAGAGTACCTATTTCCTTTCTTCTTTATTGTTGTTGTGCTATGTATTGGTGGGTATTGAAAAAGTTTCATTACACATATTTATGACGCCTCACTGACTGAGCACAATAGCAGTACTGTAGCAGATGACACTGTCTTTAAATTGTAATCTGCTACAGTAATGCTATTGTGCTCTGTCAGGTACTGGAACTTCCAAGCCAATTGACACTTTTCCCATGGGATATCTGCAGAGTGTTGGAGTAAACAGCTCAATTCATACAGCTTGGTCACGATAACTTCCCAGGACTAATTTTATAGGTTATGGATGGAGATAAAGTGGACAGAGATAAAGTACCAACCAATTAGCTCCTAACTGTCATCGTACAGGCTGTATTTGGGGGGGGGAAGTAAGATATGGTTGACTGGTACTTTATCCCTGTCCACTTTATCTCCCTTTAAGGCTTAAGCCCCCATATACCCTAGACAAGGGGTGGCCAAACTGGTCCACAAGACCTACTAACCATTTATATGATGTAAACTGGCCCCTGCTTAAACATGCAGTTGTTGACAATACCATCAACGTTGACCTGCATGTACAGACCACAGTGGATATCGTTAACGAGCCGTGGGATCGTACATCGTTACCGATACTGAGCGTAAACACTGGACGATATGAATGATATATCAATAATCATAATGTTATCATTTATATTCTTAACGATTTATCATCTAGTGGGTATGTAACTGTAGTAAACAGATCCCCTAAAACTATTAATGCCATGACGACTCCCATATAAGACGATGGTTGAACCTCGGGTGAAACTGGATTAACAAGTAAGGGGCTGATTAAGGCCCTCTTAGCCCCAGTCCTTCTACCTTCAGGTGCTTCCCACAGTCTTCTAGTGTACTGTTCCTCACACATCTGCTGAGTTACTAAACTCAGATATAAGGAGAAAAAACTGCCCTCTCCCGAACAATAAGACTCTACTCCAGTCTCTATACCTAAAAGCGTTCCCTGAATTTGACTTCTTCAGACAAGCTTATCATATTCTAGAACCGCCCACATTACCCTCATAAACCTCTCCCATCCAATTACATCCTTACAGCACAAACATGCTCACCTTATATGCTCTCTTATTTTCCTCCTGATGCCTGGCTTACTACTTTGCTGGGTCACCATGTGAATCAGCCCACAGAGAACCTTTGCAATCTAGTGGACCATTATGCAATACAGAATACCTATCCTTGTGTATCAATGCCTTTTTCCTTATCAATTGTAAGGAGGGCCCTCCTACCATTTGGCTGTCTGTAACTACTCAGTTTGTATTATGTCTATTTCTAATTATAAAGCACAACCAAACCTGCTGCACTGTATAAGAAACTGTTCATAAGTCATTTAAAAAAAATCTTTCTGGTGTAGCTACATGTGATTGATTAAACATTTTAGTCAGTGTATGCTATGGCTACACGGGTGTGGTATGTGGCCCCGACAGTCGGGATTGTGACCTGGGCCAAGGGCAAAGAAGCCCCTTGTGGGCTCTCTGCGCTCGCCACAATGTGGGCTCAGTGGCTTGCTATGCTTGCCACAGGTTCTATTCTCTCTCTATGAGGGTGGTCGTGGGGTTAATAAGTATATAATATATTTGATATTTACTAAATATATTTCATAATAAAGACCTATTAAAAATCTTTATACCAAATTTTTGTGTATTAGCAAAGTGGTTGCTCTCTCTCCTTGTTCTGCAGTTATGCCTCTCCTGTGTAATTCTGCTCTCTGAAACCTTTAGCTAACCACCACTTACTCTGTGACATAACAAGATGGACTTACTTTGCATTTTGGGGTGTACAGATTGCGGTTTTATTTACAGTACCATTGTAAATTTCCATCTCTGAGCACTCCATGGACCCAGTGCGGTTGTGTGGAATCTCATACAACCAGTTTGGTTACTGAAACACAGAGGTCTGGTGCCTCCTCCAAGACAAAAATCTCTTTAACCTCAGCTACAGTGCTGTCTTCTTGACTCCATTCCAGATCTTGCTAATACCACCAGGGGTAGCACATCAACTATACTTTTTTTTTTTACATTATTTTATACAATCTGAGGCAATGGGCTCACTAAAACATATCCAACAGCATGTGCAGGGTTTGTGAAAAGAAAACTTAGCAACAGCCTATAACTGAGTCAGCCATTGAACAAAGGATACATTTACTAGAACCAGGATAAACTGAACTATGTTGCAGGAAGTACATTAAATCACTTGATACAATTATAGGGAAAAAAATCAGGGGAAACAAATAATGCTCAGTACTAAAATGTCACACCACAGTTCACTTGATGAACTTGAGTTATCAAACCAAAAATGTAGATTATGTGATGAACACAATAGATTCAGATGATATTTCTTTTAATTCAGAATATAAGAAGTTCTATAACACATATGTTTTTTTCAACTCATCACTTTACTGTGCTATCACAATGAACCTTCATCAGAATCTTCTCCAGTGTTGGAGGGGAGGGGGGTTCTCCAAAGGTATTCTGCTCTATCCATGTAATGAAATGAGAAAACAAGAAATGGATCTTGCACATTATCTGCTCCCTGACGCCTCCACTGCCCACCCCCGGGGCTCAGCTCTTTTCCCTGCCACCTCCACAGCCCACCCCGGAGCCTGGCTCTTCTCCCTGCCACCTCCCGAGCCCGGCTCTTCTCCCTGCCGCCCCCACAGCTCAGCTCAGCTGAATTCCCTGCAGCTTCGGAGCCCAGCTCTCCTCCCTGATGCCCTCTCCTACCCTGCATCCCCCTCACCTTGCAGCCTTCCTACACTGCACCCCCCCCCCCCCCCCATCACCCTGCAACCTCTCCCACCCGGCACCCATCTCTCCCCGTTTCCTCTCACCCTGCATCCCTTTCCCCAATATATCCTCCTCCCACTCAGCATCCACCCTCTCACTTGGTACAGCTCTCCCGCCCTGCATCCCCCCTCACTTTGCATAATTTCCCACGCTGTACCCCTCACCCTGCATCCCTCTCCCAAATATGTCCTCCTCCCACTCATCATCTTCTTTCACACACGGTACTGCTTTTATAACCTGCATCCTCTCCCATTTCCCAACTTCCTCTGTCCCTCTCCCCAATATATCCCTCTCCCACCCAGCATCCCCCTTCCTCTGTCCCTCTCTACACTATGTCCTTCTGATTGGCTGCTGGACCGCAAGCGCCTATTGGCTAGCGGTCCACGGGAGACTTGAATTGAAAATAGCAGCGGACAGCCAGGTACAGCGGGGAGCAGGTTGGTGAATTTAAATTTGAGCGCTGAAAAGAAAATAGTATAAAGAAGCAAGAAATGGGGTTACTTGTAAATCATTTTTTTTTAAATATATATAAATAAAATCATTTAATAAAATAAAATTTAAATATATGAGTGGCAACTGTGGGAGAAAAAGTTTACAGTGTATACAGCTCCTTAATGGAGAATTTGGAGGACCGCAATGTTTTAAGCTTTCCCTAACTAGAGCTGGGGTGGTTTGCAGACTTCTATTGTTGCCGGCTGTAGCTTGTGTTCTTGACGCTGCTGTGGCACAGTGCGGGACAGTCAGGCACTCTAGCAGTCTTTCTAGTCGCCGCTGGAGTAATTCACAGCTGCGGATGAGATTCTGGCCAGCGGGTGATGTCACTTCACTCCTCCATCTCCGGCACGCTGTAGTCAGCTGTGGTACAAGATCGGGGGAAGCTGGTTGCAGTCCATTGCAGCGGGGACCAAGCAGTCGGGCCGGCGGTGCATGGCTCCAGCGCCCTGTGATCTGTCGCGCCCAGAGCTCGTGCTCCGCAGGCTCCACCTTCGCTATGTCCCTGCTTCTGATAGAACACACCCCTTTTTTGCCAGGCACGCCTTTGGCATGCGCAACAGTACTCCATGACATGTATATCCATTTTCATTTTTCCATACCATTATTACCCTCATTACCAGTTTTTTGAACATCTTTTATTTCAAAGCATCCTGGGATGTGTAGTTCACTAACATCTGGAGGGCCGGTGTTGCCCAGCCCTGGGTTAGAGGGTAAGTTTTTTTTTTTTTTTGGAGGGCTCATGAGGTTGTTTCTATACACCAGTTATTTTGACTCCATATTAAAACAGTTTGCAAGTACGTACTGTCTATGTTATACAGACAACTACAGATTCATTATGCTCTCTGTAAACAGGTGGTTGTGCTTGTTGCATTTATGTCACCTGTTCATACTTTGACCTTCTTATCCCCTTATAAATAATTTCTTTAAAATGTATTTATATTCCCTACGCACACACATTCACACTTGGGTTAATTTTATTTTGTTGGGAGCCAATTAACCTACCAGTATAATTTTGGATTGTGGAAGGAAACTGGCATTCAGGCAAGCATGTGGAGCAGTGGTAGCCAACCCTAGCCCTCGAGAGCTACCAACAGTTCACATTTTCCAGACAACCTAGCTGCTGCACAGCTGCACTCATTAATCACTGACACATTTTAAAAGATACACAGTTGGAGCCAATTACTTCACTTGTGATTCTGTGAGGAGACCTGCAAAACCTGCACTGTTGGTAGCTCTCGAGGACTAGGGTTGGCTACCACAGATGTGGAGAATATACAAACTCCACAGTTATGCTGGCCACACATCAGACCAACTTTTCTCCAACCATCCAACTAGTTGGTTGGACCGAAAATCTGGTTCTGTATTAGGGCAAATGCCAATAAGCAATTTGCTCACAAACTCAGGAGGAATGGACAAAAACATTCAGTGAAATAGTTTAAATAAAATAGGTCCAACTACAGTACATTGAGTGACAGCTGTCCATTTTCAGATTTGAGAAACAAATGACTTAATTACAAATTACATTTGCTCCTATCCAGTTCCAGGTTTTTATTCCATCCAACCAACTAGTTGGTTGGTTGGAGGAAAGATGATCTGATGTGTGGCCAGCATTAGGGCCATGGTGGAAATCAAACCCATGACCTCTGTGCTGTGAGGCAGTAATGCTAACCACTACACCGTTTATGCTGCTCCTAGTGGGGACCACAGTATGCATTGTTAAAGGGGTGGATGGGTCAATAAGCTCGGTGAAGTGATTAAAGTGGCTGGTACTTTATCACCGGTCAATAAGATCCTACCTGTCATTTTCCAAACCTAACCTATAACTTCAGTTAGGAGCTGATTGGCCAGTGATAAAGTACCAGCCACATTATCACTTCTCTGAGATGAATATAAATCTGTCCATAAGCTCCTACGTTTTAGCGTTTGGTTTCTCCAACAAGCCTGTAAATATGTTTGAAGCCTGTGGCCCCTTGTGGTCTACAGAAGGTGTGTGTTCCAGGGATGCCTATGCGGTTAGTTTTCTACATGCAAAGTACTGTCCTTATCCTTGTATTACTTATTTTCTAAAAATGCCTATTTATTAAAATCTGTTCATTATTTTAATTGCGGTGTATAATCATTTTTGCATGGTTCTGATAAAGATTTCAATATACACATTTAAAAATAATAATAATTTAAAAAAATCATCAAATACTTGTGGGTAGAATAACAAGTTATGTGTTTAAGAGCACAGCACCTAATAGTAGTTACATGTCTACAAAAAAAAAAAAAAAATATATATATATATAATAATCTTACAACAGAAAACTCTTTTGCAAACACAGTTTATAGCTGTTTGGGTAAGTGTGGCTGGTAAAACAATTCCCACTGTTGCTATATTATATCTGTTTTGCAGGTAATGTCTGCCCATGATCACAGAAAGAAGACTCCTCGATTGCATACATTTTATTCATTCACAATATTTTTTTGCATTGTCTTGTAAAATGCATTTTGGTTGGGTAAAATATTAGTGTATTAATACATATACTTAGATATTTAAAAAGGCTTTCCTATGGTTGAACATTTGTTCTGTACAAATAAAATTGCATAAATTAAGGGACAAGCATTTCTATAAAAGGATAAATACAAATAATACATGTAATATGTCTGGAATACATTAGATAAATACACTATATTTATATCACACCCTTTGGCTGTGAATATTATAAATTAGAGGGACGGGCACCACTGTTATACACGCTAACTTGAACCTCACACAAGCCGATCCTCCATATATGGCCCAATTCCACGCGTGCAATTCTGCTTGTTGGCGTCTGGTCACGGCACCTCGTCTCTCTGACTTCCGCGGCACAAACTTATCTACCAAAATCAAAACAAAACCACCTTATTCTCCAGTTTAAAGGGTGTGTTATAAATAAAGTTGTATTCATATAAATAAAGTTGTATTCATACAAATAAGTCATTACAGAACAAAACTCCAGACTGTAAATCAGCACAGGTTCAATGAGACATATAGAGCGGTTATTTACCCTATTCAACATCTTACTGCTCGATTGTAGAAAATGAAGAGACTTCCAGGAATACTGTGCCACCTGTAAATAGCTAGACACTGACTGAATGGTAGCATGTTACTGCCGTGCAACACAGCTAGCGAACAAGTATCAGTGAGTGTGAAACCATGCAGCTCAAATGTAGCACAACATCTGAATTTGGCATGCTACTGGACTAAAGCGTACAAAATACATTATAAAAAAGTATTCTGACAATAGAGAGGAATATGTGTATGAAGCACAAATAAATATATTCTATGGGAGGACCACAGAAATCACCTACCATAAATCCTCAAACTATCTGTGTCCTCAAAGAGGTTGCCTTGTCTACAAGTCATACTAGTTTTGTCCAGCCATAGCAGTGTAACTTTGTGACCCCCTTGTGCTACCAAAACAGCTCTGACCCACCAAGGCCTCGACGGGCAACAAGTCAGCCATCAGCATGGACCAGATTGTGGCTATGCATCAAGCTACGATGCACTGTGTGTTCTGACATCTCTCTATCATATCCAGCATTTACTTTTTCCAGAAAGGTATGTTAAATTAGCTTTTTTGAGCAATTGACCAGACAGGCTAGCCTTTGTTCCCCACATACATCAGTGAAACATGGGCTTCCGTAACACTGTTGCTGGTTCACCTTCCTTGGACTACTTTAGGTAGGCACTAACCTTTGCAAACTGGGAATACACCACAAGACCTTAAATTTTGGAGATGCTCTAACCCAGGGGTGGCCAAACCGATCCTCGAGATCTACCAACGGTCCTTGTTTCCCACATCACCTAGCTGGTGCACAGCTGTAGTCATTACTAACTGTCACATTTTCAAACATGCTGCATTCATTCCTACTATACATCCACAGGTTGCCTGAAATACATGAACTGTTAGTAGATTTCGCAGACAGGTTTGCCCACCCCTGCTCTCAGGGTGCCCATACTGCAATGCGAGGCGCGCCCCCACAGGCATCACATCGCACAGTACAAAAAGTATGTGCTGCACATATTTTTTTGTACTGTCCTCGAATTGCATCGCATGCAAATCGCATACTTTGCGATGCAGCCCATAACTGGTGCAATCATCGCACCATGTATGGGCACCTTCAATCGTCTACCTGACACAATTTGGCCTTATAAATGTCCATTTGTCCTTCTTCAAACACATCAATTTCAGGAACCGAGTGTTCACTTGCTGCCTATGACCCCTTAGTATCTGCCGTTGTAATAAGATATTCAATGTGTATTTACTTTACTGGTTTCAATGTAATGGCAGATTGTTGTAACTGTAAGCTCTATTCTAGGCATTCCAAACTCAATCCCCAAGACACACTAAGGCCAGTATTCAATTCTCCCGATTCACCGTTTTTTTCGGCTGTTTTCATTCCTTGCAGTGAATCTTTTTCACTGAAAATCTGATTCACCCTATTCAATTTTCACTGTTCACCGAAAGCGAACAGTGAATGCCGGCCAGTTCTTAGTGTCATGCTTGCTGCAATTTGCTGGTGTATTTCAATGGGGTTTTCACTGGGATTTGCCAAGAGTGTATTCAATGCTACAATGGAGAACTGCTTTCAGTATGATTTTCGCCATGATTCACCGGTTTGCATTTGGCATCTTTTTAAGGTGAACTGGAAAGTGATTTTTTAAAATAAAAGGGATTTTTTTTTTGGTGTCAAAAAATCAGAAATTTTATTTTGTGAAGGGGCATGCTATTTATATTCATGTGCATGCAGCACATGAATATATATTTAATAAAAAAAAATATTTTTTTACACATTCGCCAGCAGGGGGCGGGGAGCAGCTCATTACATATTCACTTCACACTGGTCCCGCTCATTACATATGCACAAGAGGGACCAGTGCAGCGGCTCCCTCCACAGCCCTCCTTCCCCCCACACATTCTAGGGATGGCAGGGAGACTTCCATCTCCCTGCCTGCCACCATCCCCTAGCTCCCTGCAGCGTTCGCCACAGGGGTTCAAATTCGCCGTCAGGGTCAGCGAGCCCCTGCGGCATTAAATAGGGGGAGAAGGAACCCGGTGACTGTGCAGCGAATCCTAAACAAGATTAGCTGCACAGGGAGAAAAAAAAAGGCATTGAATACTGCCCTAACAGTCCAGGTTTTAGTTATATCCATGCTTGAGCACAGGTGACTTAATTAGTACCAAGGTTATTAGGATTTATGGTACTCTTTACCTAGAAGGGCGCCAGCGATTGAAATCGCGGTCGTCGCGGGTAAAAATCGCGGTGATCGCGGGTAAATCGGGATGACCGCGATGACCGCGATTTACCCATAGGGAACAATGTTAAAACGGCAGATTGACCGCGATTTTACTGTCAAATGCCTCAATGGACCCGATTTGGGGCCAAATAGGCCAAATTAACCCTTAAATGTCCCCCCAAATTTTTAACGCCACCCCGAAGCGTGGCGAGCGCAGCGAGCCCGCGAGGGGCGGCGGTACGCGTCCTCCGACCTTTTCATGCCCTACTATCCACTAGGGCGTGGTGTGAGAATAGAATAGTGTGGCGAGCGCAGCGAGCCACCGAGCCCGAAGCGTGGCGAGCCCCGCGAGGGGACGCGGATACCTTCACAGGTAGACGCGTCCCCTCGCGGGCTTCACAGGTGTCCGCCTCGCCACGGACACCTGTGAAGCCCGCGAGGGGACGCGCATAACTGTGAAGGTATCCGCGTCCCCTCGCCACGCTTCGGGCTCGGTGGCTCGCTGCGCTCGCCACACTATTCTATTCTCACACCATGCCCTAGTGGATAGTAGGGCATGAAAAGGTCGGAGGATGCGTACCGCCGCCCCTCGCGGGCTCGCTGCGCTCGCCACGCTTCGGGTTGGCGTGGATCGTGGGGTGGCGTTAAAAATTTGGGGGGACATTTAAGGGTTAATGGGCTCTGTGGCCCATTTAACATTGATTCCTATGGCCAAATCGGGTGGATTGAGCCATTTAACAGTAAAATCGGGTCCATCGCGCCTTTTAACATTGATTCCTATGGGAAATCGGGAGCATCACGTCGCGGGCATCGCGGGTACATTTATGGCCGGCCGCGACGCGACCGACACGATTTTCATGTTTAACATTGGTTTCAATGGGAAATCGCGGGCATCGCGTCGGTCGCGTCGCGGCCATACATAAATGTACCCGCGATGCCCGCGACGGGCGCCCTTCTAGGTAAAGAGTACCGGATTTATTAAAGCAGCATCCATCAGCGTGTTTGCCTACAGAATTATTGTTATACTATTAAGGACAAAGCCAGTTGCATTTAATAGTAGTGTGGTTTTACAGACTGCGGGTACAAACACAAAATAGTCAGGTTTTAAAAAGGCATTATTTAGTAAATATACATTTTAAATATCAGTTCTATTTATTGTTAGAAGTTGCTGGATGCTGCCATATTTCCCACACATTGCATAGAACACTGTACAGACTATTATAACAGAAATCACCAACGCAGTCAAGTAAGGAAAAATTAATACTGTATGGAGTCACTTTATATTAAACGTATAAACTCATTCTCTTACATGGCTTATTTCTAGCTATATTTCCATGGCTCTAGATCCACTCAATTGTTTAGTATTTACCTTTATATAATGAAATACTGTTGAGCCCTACCAGATTAATCCAACAGAAGGGAAGACAAATCATGTAATGATTGCACAGTACATTTTACATCTATCTGCAGTCAGTTCTTATTTTCTAGGTGTCCCTATTGCTAGATGTTGTAGCTCTACAACAGCTGATGAGAATTACATACAGCTGTGGAGTATAAGAATATGCAACATCACGTTATACAGAGAAGGGGGGGGGGCAAATAGTAAAAATGATTCATATTTTTAGGAAAAAAAATACAGCTATTTATTTGCCTTAATCCTATAATCTGCAAACATTAGGCAACACATGAAAATGGAGTCCAAATATGAGCAGGACTTCATACAGTCAGAGGGACTTGTTATACACAACGCCACTCCCACACAATATCTAGTGCCACCTACAGGATGACAAGTGGTTGTGGGTGGTTCCAATTTGGCAACATAAAATGTCATTTTCATGACAGGAAGATTATAGAACTTCACATAACTATCCATTATATGGGTGTAATGCAATGGATTAATGATGCTTCTAAGTTTTGCACAGACAGCACATTACATCATCCCACACAGGAATGAGGAACACAACACTCCGCAAGACTCCAGAAGCGCTTCATTAAAACATTTCCATGTAAAATAAAAAGAAATGGCCTCAGCAGTAAACCTTAAACAGTAGGTTTCAATATAAAGAGATAGATGGGGCCAACAGAACACATAGCCCCCTATTTAACAGCTGACTCGTCCATTATCCATAATACTATAGGCATGTATATCTACCTTACTAGTACACACCCTGAATACTTAATATATAAGTCAATGTAAATTTGCAAGGCACCACCGCTACATTAAAATATTACTTCTTTCTACAACTTAACCCCCATACAGCTAAAAGTCAATACTGACTCTTCTCAAAAGTATTTTAGTAAACTGGATACTAAAACTTTACACACTGTAACAAAATGCACCTTGTGGTGCTGAAACTGTTAAAAATGTTGCCGAATCCATTTTTCTTTTTAAATACCCATCTGTAACATTCTAATTGCAGTCCAGGACTTGGCTTATGGTTCAATGTCTCTGGCTGGCCAGTGGAATGTAGGCTTAAGTGCCACTCTCCCCCCTGCTGTCTGAGGGAGCTCAGGGACCCTGAATGCTCACAGGAGGAAACTCTTTTTCATCGTCGAGGCAGACTGGTCCCACAGCAAACTCATGTTCTGGAAGAAGCTCTCCCCGCAGTGCCCCGCCATCTTCCGAGTACCCTAAGGGCAACAAAGGCTTATGTTAGGGAGCCACAACATAGGTAAATATAACATAACACGACACCACCAGTGACAGGGTATATTACCTGTCATAGTGGATGATGAGGGTACATTGCTTGGCCTGGCCACGGTGGCAGCGTAAGACACAGGTGCTGGACACTCTGCTTCACCATCTCCGTCTGTGTCTGACTTTCCTGAACCAAGGAGGCTGCACCAAGTAAAGGCATAAAGGTTATAAAACATTTGTTTTTCCCACCATATTACTATGAAAACACACATGAAAATCACATCCAATGAGAATAAAAAAAAAAACCCCATCAATGGAAGCCCAACTATTCAATGTTGGGTCACGGCTGTCAAGCTGGCCCGATGGGAGATGGCTGGGTGAGACTGACTATCCCCCTCAATCTGTTTCTCATCTGGAACTTACATGATTATCTGTTTTTCTATTATAACCTATCGTTGCCTGACTAAATTGCTCATATATTCCTATGTTGGGTACTCTTATTTAGTTTTTGTACACACTCTGGGCAGTATTCAATGTTCTGGATTCACCATTTGTTTGGGGCGAATCGGGCTGTGATTTACTCTCTGCTGTGAATCTTATCACTGAAACTCTGATTCACCCTATGCAATGTTTATTGTTCGCCGAAAGCGAACAGTGAATGCCGGCCAGTTCTCCTTTTCATGCTCAATGCAATTTGCTGGTGTATTTCAATGGGGTTTTCACTGTGATTCGCTGAGAGTATATTCAATGCGAGGATGGAAAACTGCTTTCACAGTGATTTTTGCCATGATTCACCATTTTGCATTCGCCATCCTTTTAAGGTGAACTGGAATGTGATTTAAAATAAAGGTTTCTTTTTTTTTTTTTTGGTGTAAAAAAAAATAAAAAAAAAAATCAGTAATTTTGCAGCACATGAATATATATTAAATTATATTTTTTTTCACATGACATCAGCAGGGGAGCCGCTCATTACATATTCACTGCACTTAGGGCCTTATTCTAGTTCACTCTTAAGAGGCAAATTCCTTCTTAGCTGGACAAAACCATGTGCACTGCAGGGGGGCAGATGTAACTTGTGCAGAGAGAATTAAATTTGGGGGTACTTGTGTAGTATCACGGCTCCCATCGCATGCCAAATGTAGTGGCATGAGATGGCATGCGATGGGATGCGATTTTTGCCGTTTTTAAGCATTTTTTTTTTAAATCGCATGCGATCGCATGCGATTTTTAACAGAAATGCATCCAAATGCATTGAAATTAGTATCAAACATGTTCAATGGCCCCCAAATGTCATTTTTCAGGCTGTACCACCCCCACTATCAACACGAACCCGAAGCGTGGCGAGCGCAGCGGTACGTGTCCTACGACCTTTTCATACCCCCACTAACCACGTCGGCGTGGAGTTGAGAATAGAAAGTGTGGCGAGCGCAGCGAGCCACCAAGCCCGAAGCGTGGCGAGCCCCGCGAGGGGACGTGGATACCTGTGAAGCCCGCGAGGGGACGCGGATACCTGTGAAGGTATCAGTGTCCGCTCGCCACGCTTCGGGCTCGGTGGCTCGCTGCGCTCGCCACACTTTCTATTCTGAACTCCACGCCGACGTGGATAGTGGGGGTATGAAAAGGTCGTAGGATGCGTACCGCTGCGCTCGTCACGCTTCGGGTTCGCGTTGATAGTGGGGGTGTTACAGCCTCAAAAATGACCTTTGGGGGCCATTGAACATGTTTGATACTAATTTCAATGCATTTGGATGTATTTCTGTTAAAAATCGCATGCGATCGGCCATCGTGGTATGCGATGGCCATCGTGGGAGCCGTGATTCTACACAAGTACCGATTTGGGTGAGTTATTTTGTTTCTGTGCAGGGTAAATACTGGCTGCTTTATTTTTGCACTGCAATATAGATCTCACTTTGAAGTAAAACCCCACCCAAATCTAATTCTCTCTGCACAAGTTACATCTGCCCCACCTGCAGTGCACATGGTTTTGTCCACCTAAGAAGGATTTTGTCAGAACGAGTCAACTAGAATAAGGCCCAATGCTCCAGAAACGGGCCTTTTTGGAACATACCAATCCCCCTCCACACTAACTTTTTACCTGTGCTTTTTAATTAAAACGCACTCGCCCCCATCCTGTGGGTCCAGGTTGTAGATATAGAGATGGCCACTAGATGAGGTGACTAGAAGGCGTGGAAGTTTCTGTATTCTGGAAGTAGATAAGACTTGTCACTTATTAAAGCGTGGCCATACAGGTAACAATATAGGTGCAACAAAAGTATACCCACGTCACCAGAGTGCAAGCATTCTTGTGCCCGGAGAAATTGAGACGTACAGTGGCAAACGCCCGGTCTTGGTTCATGATGTCGGACACTTGGGCTGGGAGGTAGTTGGAAGCTGCCATGAACATCTTGCCCATGTAGCCGCTCCAGGAGGAGTTCTCCTCTGATCTGGGGATCATTTTAGAATAGTTAGCAGAACCCCACTTTCCAGTCCTGGTAACGTCAATGTATTGTGTACATTTTCCCTCAAAGACCCTAGGACACTTGCCTTGGGGGGGGGGGGGGGGAGCAAATTTCACTTGACTATCTACATGTCCTCTCCAGGGGTCGTACAAAAGATAATTAATAATAATTTAAAACTTGGATGACTCCTTGGATGTGAACTCTTTACTTAAAACAAACTAATTATAGGGACTGCAACTGAAGGCACAGCACCGCGGTGTGTAAAATCAATGTCATTATTGCTCTAAAGTAGCTTTCTGCTGCTCCATCTACTGGCCAGAAACCATTCGTCTAGGCCAGTGGTTCCCAAACGTTTATGTATCATGATGCACAAGAGTATCACGATTGTTTTTAATGGAATCCCTAAGGCAAACATTAGTTTTTTTTAGAAATTTAGGGGAAAACATGTAATTAAGAAAATGATGCTTAGAAGTCATCCTTGGGTTCAGTTACTTCGCTTCCGGTTGGCCACATATTTTATGACTAACAGCCGACACTGAGAAACTGCAATACATTACTGCAGAAAAACATGTCAAGATTGGGGGTTTTAAAAAGCTATTTGATCCACATCCAAAATGTCACTGGTCTCCAGTGCTTCCCTGCATTACAGCTGCCGCTGAATACCTTAATCAGTGTGGAGAGTGACACAGCCACCAGAGACTCCAGCGATATACCATCTGCTGCCAACACTAAAGATCTGCATCTAAAGCTGTGTACACACAGGCAGAGTGACAATATTGTCAGCGATTGGAGTGTGCACCGGTGATAAATGGCCGGGTGCACGCTCCAGTTTTCAGCCACCTAATGGTCGCTGGTTGGAGGAGCATGCTCCTCCGACCAGCGACTTCCCCTGCCTCTTCTCCCGGCAGTGTGTCATTTTCATCAGCGACCATCTCTGGTCGCTGATGAAAACGAGACTCTGAGAGATATGATTGCTGAGCAATATATTGCCAGTGCTTATATTGCTCCATGTGTACACAGCTTTAGAGCCATAGAAGCTCCCTCCGGCGAGGAAGTGGGAGGGCACGAGGCTGCATCACAGTCTCCTGCTGGTTGGACCCACAGCTATCAGTGTGATCACATCAAAAGTACGTAAGGCTCCCACTCGGTGGAGGTGTTCCATCAATATCTGACCATAGCAGGTCAGACTGTCCTAATATACACCCCAGCATTTACTTCCAAGGCTATACAGCTCTTTCAGGTGGAGACGATCTGGAGAGAGTTTATTGGTATCTTTTTACTTATTAACATTCTGGACAAATCAATATTGAGTACTTTGGCTCAGTTTATATTTACAAGTACATATAACAGTTTCTTTCAACTTGCACAGGACTGCAACTGAAGGGCCTGAGCTAATTTGTCATCAGAATAATTGTATTGCATAATTGGGCTAATGGGGATCATTATCTATTTATAAAAATTGTGAATTTACTATGTTTTATACAAATGGATGATATGTAAATGTTTATAAAATAATTATATGGTCATTAATAATAATAAAAATTAGAATAATAAATTTGCGCTCTCTTAAAATACTACTATCTATCTTATTGAGTAATTATCCAAGATTCTTTAGGTTAGCCGCAAATCTGTAAAAATTTGAGGATAATAGGTTTGTTATTTGTGGTGATATTTACTAGATTATTTGCGCCTAATTTTTTGATGTTGCTTACTATTGTTGTCAACACTGGTTTTGTCTATTAAAATGACAATTGGTCCTGGACCACCAATCCATGATACACCTGCAGTTTGGGAGCCACTGGAATAGGTCACCTGCACTCCCTACTGCATGACTGTGAGGTTCTATTACCACTAAGCAGAAAAACGTTAGTGCTGCAAAAGCTCAATGTCCTGGCGCTAAATCGCAGTTCTGCGGAACAGGCTGAAAATCATATTTTAGGTGAATTATTATTATTATTTTTTTTTTTTAAATATGTTTAGTGCTATCTGACAATTATTTCACAATGTATTAATGGAGGAATACAATACACATTGGTGTACTTGCATACAAACACATTTTTTTTTATGAAAAAAAAAAAAAAGGTAAATGGCTTGTTTTTAAAGGGTCACAAACCCCAAACACAAACCATATATAAATCTAATGAAACATTTAAAAATGGAAACCGTTCTATGCTATGACAGAATTTCAGTGGTTTCACACTGTATAAAAATCTACTACTTGTTCAGGCTATTGTTCAGCGTTACCCGCTATTTCAGGCTAGCGAACAGACAACCAGAGTGTCCCCTAAATGGACTAGTCCACTACACATATTACTTTTGTAAGCTGAACGAATACAAAATCTACAATATCTATGAATTGGTTTTCAATCAATTCAGCAGGAACCAGCCTAGTGACTGCAATTCAAGTCTTCTGAATATTAAGCTCAATGATGTCACTGGTTGTTAACCAATTGATTCATCAACACAACCACAATTTTTTTCTGAAATGTATTTAGTACTGTAATATTCCAAAATATTATTATTATATAGAATTAATAACCATTATATAAGTAAAATGAGCCTGTATTTTAGGATTAGTGGCTTAGGAGCAGTAGGACAAGCGAAAAGTGCTCTGGGCTGGTCTATAAGGCTATATTGTGACTTTCTTGATTGTGAAACAGTTGCAGTTGTGATATCCCGTGTGAGCATATTTATTATATTACACGTTCTTCACCTCCTATTATACATTGTACAACCCCACTACTCCCACATGGCACTTTCTATAAGGACATGTATGAAGGTAAAGATGTTACAGCTAGTGAATACTTGGTCGTATTTATATTCAGTCATTTTTATTGATTCTTTTCATAGTAACAAAATGCTCACTAAAGCTATAACATTTAGAACCCATAATGAAAGGGCACACGAATGATGGCAACATACAAATATAGGATAAAAGGGGAATATTTTTATACCTGCGCACTGAATCTATTTTTTGTGTTTCCTGTGACTAGCAGCTGCACCTCAACGGAAGACTGGGTCCGTTTAGTAATGCAAGATAGAGAAGTGGGTTGTTGTGCCACGCTCTGTCACTGAAATTCTACAAGTGGTTTGACAAAATAAAGTGTTTTTTATTTGAAGATTAATGTACATGTACCTGTACACACACAGGAGAATTGGCCTTTTCAATAAACTGTCTAGTCTTTAGTGACTAGAAGAGTTAATTTCTTCAAGGTCATTTTAACTTTAAAAATACTATATGACAAAACAAAATAGTGCATGAATAATGTGCCTGAATACAGGGAAAAAGAAAAGATATATAGAAAAAAAATATATACAGAAATATACTGGCATATATTGCACGTCCAATAAATTGCACGGCGAGCCAGCAGGGTCCTGTAACGAGGCAAGCGGTCACCGCAAAGGACAGCGAGGCATGCTGAAGCGGTGAGCTGCGACACCTCATACAGACAGGGAGCAGCGCCTGAGATCACTGAAGCCCAGTCAGCAGTGCTCTGCACGTAGCTGCCAGTGCTGAACAGGACACAGACGTAGCACTAAAAGTCCGGGACCCGGCCTCCCCAGCCACCTCAATCAGGAAAACCACCACCGAACACGAAGCACAGTGCGCACAGGTACCCACATTTTTTTTTTCAGGACATTACCCACAAGGATTACAATTAGCGTGATGCCGCTGTACAAGTGTACGAACCACAACAATACAGGGATCCATTGAGAACTGAGACATTAATGTGTACACAACTTCCAATCTGAGGGTACACACCGTGCAATTTATTGGACGTGCAATATATGCCAGTATATTTCTGTATATATTTTTTTTCTATAGATCTTTTCTTTTTCCCTGTATTCAGGCACATTATTCATTTGTTTGTCATATAGTATTTTTAAAGTTAAAATTGACCTTGAAGTAATTAACTCTTCTAGCCACTAATTACTAGACAGTTTATTGAAAAGGCCAATTCTCCTGTGTGTGTACAGGGTGCCGGACGGGATCCCGACAGTCATTAACCCGACGTCGGGATCCCGACTGTTAAAACACTGTCGGCCGGGTTCCCGATGGCCGTTGGCTATTTTCCCTCGTGGGGGTCCACGACCCCCATAGAGGGAGAATAGGTGGCGAGCGTAGCTCGCCACCGTGCCCGCAGCGTGGCCAGTGCAGCGAGCCCGTAAGGGGCTTTGTTGCGCTGGCCCCGCTGTCTGACACAGGCCAGTCGGGATAATGACTGTCGGGATCCCGACTGTCGGTGAATCATACCACACCCGTGTGTACAGGTACATGTACATTAATCTTCAAATAAAAAACACTTTATTTTGTCAAACCACTTGTAGAATTTCAGTGACAGAGCGCGGCACAACAACCCACTTCTCTATCATACAAATATAGGACATGAGAAAAACATGGTTAGGTATTTTCATATATGGATACACATAGGAGACGGATAAACGGTATAGCAAGGGTTACCGTACACAGGATAAGTATAAACTGTGAACCCAAAGGCGTCATTCGGGTAAACAAATGTAAAGAGAAGAACATACGATGTCAGATCTACATATGCCTATGTGGGAGCATCCAATCTTATTGAGACAAAGCATACAAGGATTTATATGGCACAGGGAAATCAAAAGAGAAAAAGAAAAGATAGTGCCCTTCAAAATACAACCCCCCCCCCCTTCACACACACACACAAAAAAAAAAGCTATTCTATACTAATAAAGCAAAAGGTACTTGTTTCTTAGCACGGCGCCCACGATTTCCATCTTATACAATTTAAAATTGTATACCATTGTATATGGCATACAATGAGATGAGATGCGATTTTAAATTGTATAAGCACACTAATGGGTGCTTTCAATGTTAATTGGCCCCCCTATAAGATTTTTAATTGTATAAGCACCCTAATGGGTGCTTACAATGTTAAATGCACCCCCACGCCACCCCCACTATCAATGCCAACCCGAAGCGTGGCGAGCGCAGCGAGGGGCGGCGGAACGCGTTCTCCGACCTTTTCATACCCCCACTATCCATGTCGGCACGGAGTTTATTTTATATAGTGTGGTGAGCGCAGCGAGCCCCGCGAGGGGCCGCGTTTTACTTTACATGTATTACGCGTCCGCTTGCCACGCTTCGGGCTCGGTGGCTCGCCACACTATATAACATCAACTCCATGCTGACATGGATAGTGGGGGTATGAAAAGGTCGGAGGACGCGTACCGCCGCCCCTCGCGGGCTCGCCACGCTTCGGGTTGGCGTTGATAGTGGGGGTGGCGTGGGGGTGCATTTAACATTGTAAGCACACAATTAAAAATCTTATAAGGGGGGCAATTAACATTGAAAGCACCCATTAGTGTGCTTATACAATTTAAAATCGTATCTCATCTCATCTCATTGTATGCCATATACAATGGTATACAAATTTAAATTGTATAATGGTGCCCATACACGCTACGCTTTTTTGGTCCTATTTGATTTGATTTGATTTTGACTACAAAAAGGATGTGCCTGCACATCCTTTTTGTACTTTACTATATCGGGCTCCCGGGGACGCGCATCGCGTCGGATCTGAACGCGGCAGACACTTAACACGCCGCGATTATCGTATATGCGATGCGTTTTGTACTTTAAAAGTACAAAACGCATACGATAATCGTAGCGTGTATGGGCACCATAAGATCGGGTCCCATCGCAGCACATCTCATCTCATTGCATACCATATTAAGCCTTATGGTAAGCAATGCGATGGGCGCCGAGATAATACACAAGTACCAAGCAAAATCCCTAAAAGACCCAAAACAAACCTCCCCATAACCCCCCACCCTGTATGACCTAACCCCAACCTAGGAATACCTGGATCCCGAACAACCTAACCCCCTCCCCCCAACTAACTATATATGCCTATAACCCCCCACCCAAGTAAAGGAAATGAAACGGATAACTGGCAGGGGCAAAGATAACAGGATGTTCTGAGCCAGGAAAGGAACAGCCCTCCCTCAAACAAAGTACACAGTTGAGTAGGTCCATTCCAGTTAAGGTATAACAGTATGTTGAGACATAAGCAGCCCAGAATAGACACGGGGAAGTGCATTCAAAAGGGGTAAGCCCTTAGTAACTCAATATCCGAGTATATTAGCACGGTCTACACCTAAAGCCCTAAACAGATACATACCACATGTTAAGTAGAATAGTATCTAACAGAAATAGGACATGGAACAAGAAGAAGATGATGCATCTGTTTTGTGAGTATTACTTTTCTATGATTGTTTTTGTATAATAAATCAATGGGTTACTCGTCATTAAATATTTCCTTCATTCCATAGATCCCCCACATTACAGATTCTTATTAGAGATGCTTCTTTCACATTGCAAACCTGCTTTCAACCCGTTTTCGTAAACATTTCTTAAAATGGGTCTAAAGTGGAACCCACCTTTCTGATATATGCTCCAGTTTGAAGATGTGCACAGTCTCTGTGTTACTGGAAACGCACAGGAACTGAGAGTCTATACTGAACACCAAGGAACTGATACTGACATACCTGCAGCAAGAAACAACACATGACACCACATCACAATATAAATGGTGCGTTGGTTGATCAGTTACTTAACAGACAGCTTTATTTTTACATCTCTAAAATCAGATGATATGAAGTGGAGGAATGTGATAAAAAAGGAAAAGTTATAGTAAAAGGACAACTTTATCTACTTGTGACCAGGGCAAGAGTCTGTCGTAATTGCTGCCAGAGCAGTGGCCATATTGTTGCATTAAACCCAGAGAAGGAGGTTTTATTTGGTAATTGGCAATTAGCACCAAACTATACCAGGGCAACATCATATCATAGATACTGCATTTTAGCATTTCCTGTTCTGCTGTCCCTCAGTCAGAGTTTAACACACCTCTCCCTCTCTAATGGTCAAGTATTATAGATATCCAGTATATTGTACATTTGTTTAATGAACCTAAAACAACCCTCTTTAAAAATGTGCAAAAAAAAAGAGACAAATGGATTATAGTTCAGTAATATACTACTCAATCTTTTTCTTGCGACTGTTGGACAGGAGTACATCGGACGTCGCAAGTTAAATTGTATAGGTGTGTACGCGTGCATCGGCTGTTGTTTGTGGACTGTCCGACGCATCTATGGTTGGTCGAATGGTCGCAAGAAAACAGGGATTGTATAGATGTGTACCCAGCTTTAGATCTACATTTCCAAAGGATGCCTGGAAAAAAAAAAAACCTTGGGATCACTAAGGAGAGGAAGGAGCAGTGGAATGGCGAACCGGATTGGGTCCACATATCTGAGAGATGCTACTTACTTTTATGTTCTGAATAGATAATTAGAGGAGACATAGGCCAAAGTGTGGATTGAGGAAATGTATAATCATATATGTGACAACAAAAGCAGGGACCATATGGAAGGTTCACACTTATAATAGAGGTGGTGTGCAGAGATAGATACATAAGGTGCAGGTTATGAATCTCACCTCTTCATTCCCCTTCTAAACTCACAGAGTCTCTGCCCCTCCGGTATGGAGAACACCCGAATCACAGTACCCTGTAATAAGAAGGTCCTTCAGCTGCCACCAGACACAGTGTCATGACTTACTGTTGATCTGTTTTATACTCACTTTTTCTGAAGCACTGGCCAGTTTTGTTCCTGTAGAATTGAAGGCAATAGCAGCGAGTGAGCCATCATGGGCAGGGATTGTGCATACGGTTTTCTGGCCGAGGAGAGAAATGACAAAATAAAATAAACACAGAAACAAAATAACTCACCCAAGTCTAATTCTCTCTGCACATGTTACATCTGCCCCACCTGCAGTGCACATTGTTTTGTCCATTTGACAAGGAATTTGCCTTTGCGAGTGAACCAGTATAAGGGCCAATGTTTGTAGGACAGTGCTGGGTGGAGATTATTACTAATGTTAGACTACCAAGAAAGATGAATTGAGTCAACCAGCATTTTTGATGCAGTCTACCCCACACACACACACACACACACACACACACACACACACACACACACACACACACACACACACACACACACACACACAGAGCATTCTGTTCTACTTATTAAGTTCAGGGTCAGTCTTAAGTTCAGGGTCAGTCTTAGATGTGACCAGAGAAAACTCTACAAAACACTCACATGTATCATGATATGCCAATGCAAGATGTGAATTAAATATCTCTACGGTGTGTACACACGGTGAGATTCCCTTGCTATTCGACTGCTATACAATCTTTGCTATCTCTGTACTTCTTACATACAATTCATGCTACATTCGATTTGCACTAAATAGTGATCACGGGAGCGCAAGGTAAAAAACCTGTGCGATCTGCATGCGATTTTGACTATATAGTCAAAATCTCATCCATGAGCTAAACCTACTTATGACGATAGACACTGCCTAAAACATCTACAGAGTAAAATAAGTGATCAAACAAATAAAAAGATCCATTTGTTGTAGTATTTAATGAGGATGAGATAAATCCCCCAAAAAATAAAAGAGCTGTGATGTAAAAGTATATGGGATGTAGAGGTGATCTCATTTTTACCCAAATTATGTTCTTCCAGAAATAAGATAATAAGTTCCAAGAGCATAAAGAACAGATTACTTGGTACAGACTTTATAGCCACTTTCCTCCCCGCTGCATGTGAATCACACAGGGCACTTCTGTCAGACATCCCTCATCACAGGGCCCAGATACAATTAGATTTTGTGGGGAATGTAAGGGCATTTCCATTTACAATCACAGAAGAAGAAAAAGATGAGAATTACTAAGAAACAGAATTTATTGCTGTAAACCTGTATCAGATTTCAAAAAAGAAATACTGATGACAGAATGTCTACTGTATTTTACTGGATTAAAACACTGCAAAAAAACCCACAAAGCACCATATTTAGACTCGATATTGGAAAATATTGAAAGTTTGTGGCATACAGAAGATTTGGAAATGTGTGATCCAACAGTGGTCAGTAATTGCAAGGCATAGGCCTATTGCACCATGGTGGCACAGCCTTTGTCCCAACGATCCGCTCACCTACTTCAGATTCATCAAACTGTATAACATTAACGTGTTTGCAGGGCGGGTCTGAGGTTTTTTTGTTGGAGTGGTCTTGACAGCACAGGCGTGTCTAGACCATATGGGGGGAGGGCAGCAGCAGTTGCGTAGTTTGACATGCAGGGTCTGTGCCCTGAAGCGTGGTTGGTCTTTGCCTGACTCTACAGCTAAGCTATGCAGCCAGGGGTAACTGGTGATGTGCGAGTGCTTAGCTGTATAGTGAAGGGCTTGCACAATAGCGATGTGAGAGCAACATTTTGTGAGCACATGACTAGGTGGAACGTGGCATGCAGGGCAGCATTGCTCTATGCCAGTGGTGTCCAAACTTTTTGCGACGAGGGCCAGATTTGGTGAAGTGTAAATGTGTGGGGGCCGACCATTCAGCCTGACATTCTTTGAATCATTAATTACATTAGAATGGTCCCCCACTCTGCCCCCATTCACTCTACATCCCCCAGCCTGCCCCTTCACTGTATTTCTCCCAGCCTGCCCCCATTCACTGTATGTCCCCCCCCACCCCAGCCTGCCCCTCTTTCACTGTATGACTCCCATTTACTGTATGACCCCCATTCACTATGTACCCCACTTTGCCCCCATTCACTCTATGTCCCCCCTTCTCTGAATGGCCATCACTGCCTCCATTCACTGTATGTCCCCCACTCTGCCCCCCCTTCTCTGTATGTTTCCCAGCCCCTTGTGTGAGCCAGAGGAAGGAGAGGCAAAGCAGGAACTGCAAGGAGAGGAGATGCTTGGGCTCCCGCTGCCGCCCTCCTCCGCTCTGCATGTTACAGGAGCAAGCTTCCCCCTTGCTGCCCCCCTCCCCAAACACTGCTGTCACTGTGATTGTGGATTAGGGTGATATACGATTGCAGCAGCAGGGGTAGGATGCCAGACACATCTCACTGTGGCGGCCGGCACCTCCTCACTGCAGGAGACAGCAAGGTAAAGGCACACTCGCAGGGGCCCTACCTTTAGTGTCCTGTGCTGTGCTTCCCACATCTGATGCTCTGCCCGTTTCCAGCTGGAGACTCTGGGCCACTTGAAATGACAGCACGGGCCGCAATTGGCCCCAGGGCCTGACTTTGGACATGCCTGCTCTATGCTATATGGGTTGTTGTTTTATGAGGATTTGCAAGACTACAACATAAGCTGATATGCTCCAAAGTCTGGAAATAAACTAGGATGCAATGGAATCTGTTACAATCTGGGCAAACTGATCATTTCCACAAATGTCAAGAAGAAAAAGGACAATGAACGCTAGAAAAAGCTGAAAGTTATAGCTGAGAAAACCGGACTGACGAAGCAAGGTTTCATGACATGGCAAGGATTTTACTCCCATGAGTCATTTCCTGCATGTGTCATTACTTGCATTATAACTCTGTTTTATAATGTGAAATGATTTCTTGAACCATTTGTAACAGCATTTAACATAAGAGTCTACTAAAACATAAAAAAATGAGCTTTATGTTTATTTTTATAAAATACACCAAAAAGTCTTATGATCAAAATGAGCTGTACAGAAAACATGTCGGGCTTATGTAATAAGCCTGCAGGCTGGTGGGAATTCCCATGAGTATGCCTGTGTTTTTAAAGGGGCAAACCAAGTTTGGTCTTGTAAATAATTGTCGATTTAAAAGCAGAGTGATACTGGCCAGAATACCCACACAACCTGCATCTCACAGTCTATTACATCTTGCCAGAATACCCACACAACCTGCATCTCATGTTCCTAAAGTAAGAATACAAATTTCAATCTGCAAAGGGTGCAAATACTGTATAAACAAATTAACCTTTCCATAGAAAAGCACAACTTTCTCCTCCAATGCAGCATCATTTCTAGACATTTTCCATCAGTACACTTCAGGTGTGGAGGGGAGAGACAGATGTAACAGGCTAGCAGTGTCAGAGAGTTCAACTCCTGATACCTTGTTATACACAAAGTGGTTTAACTACATTATACTGCACATAGTAATGCATAGTGTTTCATTACATATGTACAAAGCAATTTCATCATAATACACATTCATAACATAGGTCTCATTTCCAAAGCCAGAGGTACATCGCATGATTTTAAAATGACAATCTAAACTAGAGTCGTACTTACCAATACATTAGTATCATAGACCATAATCTCACCCATGGAGGCGCTGCCTGGATACGCTAGGTAGGAGTTGGAATGGTTTATAGAAAGTGCACAAAGACCTGGATGGCAGAGAAGAGGTTAATTATACTCAGGACAAAAGTTGTAAGGATAGGAATGTACTCCCAACTAATATGTGATATCCAAATACACTCTCAAGTAAGATGAACACTATTTCACAGCCTCTGTCCACAGCTAGCTCTTCGTCTTCACTATACATTGATTAACCCACCATCTGCACATAGGTGGCAAATCTTACTGCCATGCCTTTGCTATATATAATAAAACCAAGAGACGGAGAATAATTTAAGTAATTACACAATGATATCCTAAAATTGTCTGGACACGTTTGTTGGTAACCCTTATAAATTATAATAAATAGATGAATTAGTGAGATTTCAAAATAATTGCTTACTAAAAACAGAATCATACATCTTCAATATTCTAATCTGCCAGTCAGCCTATTAATGGAGAAAAGTAGTCACTCTGCTGTTTGGTATCATTGTGTGCACCACACTGAGCAAGGACCAGAAAAAGCAAACAGTTGTCTGGGAAGATCAGATATTAAGTTTGAAACAAACAAGACCATCTGCAAGCAGCTTGATATTCTTGTGAAGTTAATGGGTCTGTAACCAACCTTTGAAAAAGCTGTTAGTTGATTCAGCAAAACATGTTAGAAGCTGGAATGGCCAAAATTACTATTTAATCCATCATGATCCCAGTGTTCCCAGCCTCAAATATAACCATCTATATAGGTACCTTCTCGGTAACTACATCACATTTCTAATACCCCTTTCAGACAGAAAAAAAGACCCGGGAATTTCCCTGGTCGAGGAGGGTAGACCCTTTTTTTTTTGTCTGAAAGGGTCAACCCGCATCTAAAATGCCAGGGCTTCAACCCAGGAATTTACCTGGGTTTTTCCCGGGTCTGTATTCCAAAAACCTGGGTCGTCGGCTGTCTGAAAGGAAACGACCCGGGTTTTTGGGATTATTACACATTGTTAGGCACGGATTGGCTCTTCTGGTGGGGTGCTGGCTGATTGGCTGTGAGGATGACCCTCTCTGATTGGCTGGGAGGGCATGGCAATGGGGCTGGCCTCTGAGGTCATTAGGGAGCTGAAGAAAGGATAGCATGGCTCACTGGAAGAAGCAAGAGTTGAGAGCTGCTGGCAGTGAGAGGGGAGGAGGATATCGGCAAACAGATGAATGGGACAGTAAAAGATGCCACAGTGTACTCAAACATTGCAAATATACTGACAGCCATGTGAGGTAACATGTACCTTCCAGTATATAAAAACAATAAAACTTGTTTACAACATATCCTTGTGTCATGCCATGGTTAATGCAATGCAGTGAGCAGTCACCACCCACTTTTGATGACCTCATCTCTGTGTGCCTTTAAAACTGTCCTTTTCTTATGACACGCAGAGTTTTGCAGGAAAAATCCGGCTTCTGTGTGAAAGGGGTCGACACGGGAAATACCCGGGTATTTGCTCCTGTGTGAAAGGGGGTCAGCACCTTGCTGCCTAGTTCTACCCGGGTTTTTGTATCCGGGAAATACCTGGGTTTTTGGGATTTTTCTGTCTGAAAGGGGTATTAGAGATCCAATAATAGGTGTTATGCTCCTTCTCTAAAAAGGACCCTGCGCAAATCTGTGAAGATGTGGTAACTATTGTAGCTGGACTTTCTAACAGCTCCAACTAAAGGTGGCCATACACACGCAGATTTATCTTCAGATCTGGCTGGTTGGAACAAAAACATGGGTATGGATGAGAGCAAATGACAGTTGACCATTTGCTTGAAAATGCTGGAAAACTCACAAACTGTCACTCATTCATAACCATGTTTTTGTTCCAACCAGCCAGATCTGCAGATAAATCTTACTAGTGTATGGGCACCTTAAGAGTATCATATATGACTGGTTAATTAAGTGCTCCGGATGATACATACTTAACGAACAGACACTACAAGCACTTGCTCTGTTATTTATTAACTGAACAGTTATGAAATTAAGCTTTAGAACTCCAATATCAAAGTATGTGTCTAGTCACATATGTGCTTTTTGAGAAACAGATGGTGGAGACCTCCTGGAGCCTACTGGGACTTTACTTTATTTAAAAAAATAAAAATCCACACTGGAAATTGCCAGAGTGCTTCTGGGAGAATATGATTTGGACAGATGAGTCAAAACTGGAGTTTTGGCAAGTCACAGCAGCTCTATGTTCACAGAAAAAAAAATTAACTTTCAAAGGAAAACCAAAAGACAACGCACCTATAGTGAAACAGGATATTCGTTTATGTATTGGGACTGGTTTGCTGGTCTAGAATGAGGAACCCTGACTCTGTGCAAGACTATCAATGTATTCCGAATCTCATAGAACAGTGGTAGCCAACCACGGTCCTCGAGAGATACCAACAGTTCAAATTTTCTAGACATCCTAGCTGCTGCACAGCTGCACTCATTACTAGCTGAAACATTTTCAAAGATCCACAGGTGGAGCTAATTACTTCACTTGTGACTCTGAGAGGAGATCCGGAAAACATTACCTGTTGGTAGCTCTCGAGGACTGGAGTTGGCTACCCCAGTCATAGAACATCTATGGAGAGAGCTGAAACATGCAGTGTGGGGAAACACATCACACCTGAGAGAGCTAGAGAAGTTTGCTCAGGAAACCCCACCTGGTGGCAGCTGCAGAGTCCTATTTGAGAGCTACAGAAATCGCTTAATTGCAGAAATGGTCTCTAAAGGATGTGTAACAAATATAAGATGAGGGGTCCCGTGTTATTTTCATTTGATTTACTGGGCCGGATTTAATGCACTGCGAGTCCGGTAGCCACGTACAATTCCGGCCAAACTCGCACATGGCTGCCGGACTCGTTGTACATTATATCCGGACCAGGATTTCAAATATTCTATTGAATCAAAAGTCAAATGTAAAGTCCGATTTCTATATGAATTCCATATAGATTATATGTGGAATAAACAATGATGGATGCCAATTACTCTTATAATGTTTCAAGTAATTTCAGAGAAAAGTACATTGAAAGGACACCAACAAAATTTGTTCACATCTGTAAAATATAAATGTGATCAAGCAACTTTTGATATGGGATATTGGTCACATAAGATTTATAATTTATTTAATTTCAGAACTTGATAAGAACTAGTCAATTATTAATTATGTCCTTCTATGCAAATTGATTTAAAATAGGATTTACTTTTTTTTTTGTTGATGACTATAGCGAATTGAGAAGATAAGTTCTTATAAATGATAAGTTCAGTCAACTAAAGAGCCCATCCTTTATTTCTACGCTATACTTATAGATTGTATTGTTAGGCATGTCATGCTTTACTCCATTTCCTAGAATTATAGGAATAATCTAGGTATGCACTAAAATCGGTCTTTTTCCTAACATGACCCGTCATTAACAGCCACTGGGGCTAATTCTGACATGGATCACCAATGTGAGAATTCACAGAGGACTCCAAGGAGTAAGTTGCTGCCCAGACAGAAAGAGAAAATGCCCCTCACTAACATGCGAGAGAATTGAGAATGGATCACTGATCACCATCCACGTGCGAATTCTCCAATCGACTGAGAGTCGTCTGCGCAAATAGGAGTAAGTCTGAGGCTTCCACTAATCTGCAACTGAGAAAGGGTGAGAATGGTCATCGCTGATGTCAAGGACCCTCCTCAAAAATGCCTGGGCATGCGTTTTTTCTGACACACCCCAAAACCGTCAGGTTACCCCCCCTAAATGCCAGCTTCCTGTCAGTCAAATTGTGAGTGAATAATATTTAAGATCCATGTGCATTTTTTTTAATGCTAGTTCCCATTGCGAATGCGTACAGTATGCATGTGCAGTCGTAACTCGATTTAGTGACCCATGCTGAATTAGCACCACAATCCATTTCTCACTCACCAGATGTGTTTCGAGGAGTGTCCAGCAGAGTTCTTAGTAGCTTCATGTCTTTTATATTATGTATATAAATAGACTCTTCTAGACAAACCACCAATCTCTACAAAAAATGAATAATCAGCAAGTTCCTTACCCCACAGAATATAGTAACTTTAAGCACTCCTGCTACATACCTGTCGATTTAGTCTGATGGACAGAATGTTGCCGGAGTAATTGTAGTTGCAGATTTCGGTGCCTTTCTTGAAGTGGAATACGTTCATCTGCCGCGGTTTGGAGTGACTGACGACCACAACCAAACTGCTGGAGAAGAGCCGTTCCACGATGTAAACATCCAAGAGCTCATCTAAACGCATAAGAGTTAATAAGAGAGAAGGTATTTTTTATGACCAAGAGAGTCATAACAATAACTACTGGGGGGGGGGGGGGGGGGGGGGAGCTAGATACCTAGAGCAGTATATCTGTAAATGTATAAGACTTATCAAGTGGGAAACAGACACAGTCTAGGTCCTCTACCACACAGTGTGGCAGTCCTCATTATTAGCTGTCCTGGAAAAATAAATTGTTTTATGCAAAAGTCATAGGTGATCCTGCTACCAGTCTATGGGATTGAATCAGCTAATTGAATCTACTTCGATCTAAAAACAAAACCAGCAACTGTGACATAGATTGTCAAAGGAGTCCCTAAACCAGGCATGTCCAAACTATGGCCCTCCAGCTGTTTTGAAACTACAAGTTCCATCATGCCTTGCCAGAGTTTTGCTATTAGAGAATGCTAAAACTATGGCAAGGCATGCTGGGATGTGTAGTTTCACAACAGCTGGAGGGCCACAGTTTGGACATGCCTGCCCTAAACAAAACATGCAGAGCATGACTAAACATATAATCGCATGCCTACATAAGGGGGTATTAAGAGAAGAAGGGCCCCATGTACAGTCTCTGTCAGGGCCCCATCCTCTCTAGCCAATTTGTAAGCACATGTTTGTAAGCACTAGTAGACTCTAGCGCTGTGCTAGCAATAGGTCTCTGGGAAAATGGTGTGGTGGACAATTTCACTGTGATTTCCCTACTCCAAGTGCTGCTGCAACATTTTCCCAATTATTTTGCAGCACTGCCACTGCAAGCATGGGACTTGAGAGGAAGAAAGGAATGCATTCTGTGCAGTGTGGGCCCCCATGAACCATGGGCCTATGGCCCTTATTCTAGTTCACTCGCAAAGGCAAATTCCTTCTCAAATGGACAAAACCATGTGCACTGCAGGCGGGCAGATGTAACACGTGCAGAGAGAATTAGATTTGGGTGGGGTTTTACTTCAAAGTGAGATCTATATTGCAGTGTAAAAATGAAGCAGTCAGTATTTTCCCTGCACAAAAGCAAAATAACTCACCCAAATCTAATTCTCTCTGCACATGTTACATATGCCCCACCTGCAGTGCACATGGTTTTGTCCATTTGAGAAGGAATTTGTGAACTTGAATAAGGGCCTATGTGTGGACCGCACATACTTCGCCCATTATACCCATTATAGATACATCATTGGCCTATTGGTGCTTCTGCTCCCTTATGAAGTTTTTTAAAGAACAAGAGGCCTACTACATAAGAAATTCAATTTACAAAAAAAATTCTGCCCTTTCCAGTTATAATTTAATAAAACATTCTATAGTGAAAAAAAAAAACGTTTTATTTTTCTAATATATGGGATTTATGAGATTATGTAACCAAGTGGTGTCAAACTCATGGCCCTCCAGCTGTTGTGCAACTACATGTCCCAGCATGCCCTGCCACAGATTTTATATAATGGATTGCTAAAACTGTGGCAGGGCATGCTGGGACGTGTAGTTCCACAACAGCTGAAGAGCCATGAGTTTGACACCACTGATGTAACCTGCTGTTTCTATGGCAAGCTCTATCACTTCCATTCTATCCCTTCCCCTGTATGTTGACAATAGGACACATAGTAGACAGGCATGCAGATCTATATAGTGTTTCCAATTGACTTGACAAAAGACTGGAGACCGGTGATGGCAATGCCTAAAACATCTTCTATTACTTTCTATAGGGACTCTCCTCATGTAACCCAAATGTCCAGCTATGATGATTAGTGGTAGGATAAACTGCCCTTGGTAACTGTAATTTACCCCAGAAAATACCCCAGAAAAAGCAGGATTCTTACAGCTTTCATGGACAAGGTCGAGCTGCTCCACAGAGGACAGAGAGAAGAGCTTGTAACCGGTTTTCATCCCAATGGCCAGTGACCTGGAAACAGAGTATTAGCAGTAGTTAAATGAGTTAGTTTGATTCAATCTCAAGGAGAAAAATAACAAAAAATATTTAGGACCGGATGTAGATTTGTATGTAAACCTCCTTGTGGAGAATTTCAAGCACATTGCCACTTATGACAGACGGGGAGTAACTGTCCTGTAAACTCTTACCCATGCAGTCGTCATCTCCATTTTCATGCGCAGAGCATTACATTAGGGTGTACGCTGACGCGAAGAAAAAAATAAAAACAGCAGTGGCCAACCCTGGCCACCCCACCAGTAGAGTGAGGTCACCGGCACCTCACAGGCTGGACAAGAAACCAATCACACAGTAGTAACTGTGGTCCCCCACACCGCAGTACACAAAGTGACGGATGGCATGTTATGCTGTCCTGACCTGGCAGCATGGAAGAAGCAGAGTGTCAGTAGTCAGTGACCCCTGTAGCAGGTGATTTTGAGGAGGGTCCCTCAATACTGCAACCTCCTTGAATCTAAAATTCCCCTCAACCATCTGTCTCAATGTTTCACTCCATTCTAATGCTGCACCAAAACTAAATCCACAGTACCACTTTGTAAATACCTAAACTGGCTACACATATATAGAATCCTTATATAGGCTATCCCTTGACATATCTCAAGTCTCATCTCAAAATACCAAACGTGTTTAGGCAGGTATGTGTCCTACATCTCCTCTCTGATAACCCCCTTTCACTTCTTCCTTACTGACTTCTCCTGCACCACTACCCACCTATGGTATTCCTTACCCTGCCCAATGTAACTACACTGCTCAAAAAAATAAACATAACAACATAACACATCCTAGATCTGAAAGAAATATTCTTGTTAAATACTTTGTTCTTTACATAGTTGAATGTGCTGACAACAAAATCACACAAAAATTATCAATGGAAATCCAATTTATTAACCCATGGAGGTCTGGATTTGGAGTCACACTCAAAATTAAAGTGGAAAAACACACTACAGGCTGATCCAACTTTGATGTAATGTCCTTAAAACAAGTCAAAATGAGGATCAGTAGTGTGTGTGGCCTCCACATGCCTGTATGGCCTCCCTACTACACCTGTGCATGCTCCTGATGAGGTGCTGGATGGTCTCCTGAGGGATCTTCTCCAAGACCTGGACTAAAGCATTCGCCAACTCCTGGACAGTCTGTGGTGCAACGTGGCATTGGTGGATGGAGCGAAACATGATGTCCCAGATGTGCTCAATTGGATTCAGGTCTGGGGAGCAGGTGGGCAGTCCATAGCACCAATGCCTTCATCTTGTAGGAACTGCTGACACACTCCAGCCACATGAGGGCTAGCATTGTCTTGCATTAGGAGGAACCCTGGGCCAACCGCACCAGCATATGGTCTCACAAGGAGTCTGAGGATCTCATCTCGGTACCTAATAGCAGTCAGGCTACCTCTGTGCAGCCCCCCAAAGAAATGCCACCCCACACCATTACTGACCCACTGCCAAACCAGTCATGCTGGAGGATGTTGCAGGCAGCAGAACGCTCTCCTTGGCGTCTCCAGACTCTGTCACATGTGCTCTGTGTGAACCTGCTTTCATCTGTGAAGAGCACAGGGCGCCAGTGGCGAATTTGCCAATTTGGTGTTCTCTGGCAAATGCCAAACGTTCTGCATGGTGTTGGGCTGTAAGCGCAACCTCCACCTGTGGACGTTGGGCCCTCATACCACCCTCATGGAGTCTGTTTCTGACCATTTGAGTAGACACATGCACATTTGTGGCCTGCTGGAGGTCATTTTGCAGGGCTCTGGCAGTGCTCCTCCTGTTTCTCCTTGAACAAAGGTGGAGGTAGCGGTCCTGCTGCTGGGTTGCTGCCCTCCTACATGTCTCCTGATGTACTGGCCTGTCTCCTGGTAGCGCCTCCATGCTCTGGACACTATGCTGACAGACACAGCAAAACTTCTTGCCACAGCTTACATTGATGTGCCATCCTGGATGAGCTGCACTACCTGAGCCACTTGTGTGAGTTGTAGACTCCCTCTCATGCTACCACTAGTGTGAAAGCACCGCCAGCTTTCAAAAGTGACCAAAACATCAGTCAGAAAGCATAGGAGCTGAGAAGTGGTCTGTGGTCACCACCTGCAGAACAACTCCTTTATTGTGGGTGTCTTGCCAATTGCCTATAATTTCCACCTGTTGTCTATTCCATTTGCACAAAAGTATGTGAAATTGATTGTCAATCAGTGTTGCTTCCTAAGTGGACAGTTTGATTTCACCGAAGTGTGATTGACTTGAAGTTACATTGTGTTGTTTAAAGCCCCGTACACACGGGGGATATATCGCTCAGTGTCCCGTTTGCATCAGCAACCAGAGATGGTCGCTGATGAGAAAGAAATCAGCATGTTCCTGCGACCAGCGATCACTACAGGGGAGGAAACGGGAGCGCGCACCCGGTGATATATCGCTGGTGCACACTCCCATCGCGGGCAGTATGGTCGCTCAGCGACCATATTGCCCGCGATATTAGACAAAATCGCCCCTGTGTGTACACAGCCTAAATGTTCCCTTTATTTTTCTAGCAGTGCAGCAAGATCTTTTAATTCTTGGTGATTGCCTGTCTAATGGTAACACAAAAACTGGGTGTAGCCTTAGCCCTCCTTTCGTAATAGGTTTTAGTGGTACCCTACTATAATATACAGCAATAGTCCATTTAGGGCAGTGGTCAGGGAACTCGGTCCTCATTACCCCACACAGTGCATGTTTTGCAGGTCTCCTCACAGAATCACAAGTGAAATAATTAACTCCACCTGCGGACCTTATAAAATGTGTCTGTGAGTAATTAGTACACCTGCTGGGTTACCAGCAAAACATGCACTGTGTGGGGTAATGAGGACCGAGTTCCCTGACCACTGATTTAGGGTATTAAATACAGAGCTGTACATCCCAATTTACTATTATGTTATATACCATCCCCTTGTCTAGTGTGCTAATTATACGGTACAAGAATAAGAAGTATTCGTGATTGATCATACTTATGGAACAACCTCCTCCTCATCCTCTGTATAATTATAACTATATAACCTCCTCCTCTCACAGTTTAATAAAATAATAGTACAGCCCATCCTCCTTACGATGAAATATTATCATCATCATCATCATCATCTGCTCCTCCCTTGGCATAATATTGTATAACTCTAACCCCCCAGCATAACATAATAATGGTATAGTTTTTCCCTCAACAGTAAAAATATACAATAGTGATGCTGCCCCCTCCAGCACACTAAGACTATAATAGCGATGTATCCCCCTCCTGCCCAGTAAACCTATAATAATGGTGTAGCCCCCTCCTGCTCAGTAATATGATTGTAAGCTTGCGAGCAGGGCCCTCCTACCTCTATGTCAGTTTGTTACTACCCAGTTTGTTTTATCACGGTTTCCTATTGTAAAGCGCAACCGAATTTGCTTCGCTTTATTAGAAACTGTAATAAATAATACAAATAAATGATATTAGTGTAGCCCGTCCTTCTCAGTAATAATATAACAGAGGTGCAGCCCCCTCCTGCCCAGTAAAAATATAATAGAGGGGCAGCCCCCTCTCCCTCCGTATAATGTGATAGTGGAACGGTCAAGGTATATTACGTGCAGTCCTGGTTGTAGGACAGACAGCAGACCTCCGCTCCATCTGCCCCTGCTCCTCCTCCGGCATCCATATCATCTGCTCCGGCCCGGGCCCCTTACCGCTCACTGTACTTTCCACATCCGCAGTAAACAAACAACAGCTGACAGCGCCTCTCCACCTTTCCGCAATTCCATTGGACAGCGCCGGTAATACTATCTACACCTTTCACTCTCGTTGGACAGGGCGTATTACAACCAACCAATCATCACAAAGTTTCTTTCAGCAGCCAACTTCCCCGGAATCACGGGACTGCCAGAGTGGGTTCCATAAACACCACCCCTTTTCCAACAGGGCCGCTCCTGATTGGTGACACGAGGCTGGAAAGCTATTACTATTGGCTCTTTGGGTACGTGACGCCAAGCTCATGGTGTCACTGTCAGCAGCGCGCCATAGCTCGCTGCCAGTGCCACTGCCAGCCTTCGGTGAGTTCTGTACTGTAGTAGAGAGAACTGAACCTACGTTCCTCGTGTTTTTTCTTCGGTCTGTTCCATAGCCAGCATAGCAGAATTTATAAAGTGTGCTAGGTGACGGCCCCGTTACCGGTCTTCTCTCGCAGCAGCCATATTGTGGACTAGATAAAGAGAAAAATCAGACAGGTGCGCGTATGCTGTATAACTAAAATATAGCGGAATGGGTGCAAGACAAGAAAATACTACATGCCTTCGATTTTTTCGAATGTTTATTTGATGCTGTACTTCTCATAATTATGTGTATATACTGATGAATTCATGACCTATGGAAGCAAAAGAAGAACCCAGAGAGGATAGTGTATCATAGTCATGGTTGCCTACCTGACCCTCTCCTTCAGGGAGAAAATGCTCTGTTCCTGGACTTCCCTGGTAATGTATGATTGCCATCACCTATGGTGAAACGCCTTTCTTATCAATTACCTAGCTCCCCAGAGGTGATGGCAATCATACATTACCAGGGAAGTCCAGGAACAGAGCATTTTCTCCCTGAAGGAGAGGGTCAGGTAGGCAACCCTGATTATAGTGTAATCTAAAATACACTTTATTGTTTAAAAGGCTTAACGGTACTTGTGTATTATCACGACGCCCATCGCATCGCATGCCACTAATTAAGGTATGCGATGGGACCCGATTTGAGCCTTTCCCCGGGCTTCAGTATACAAACTGTCAAACATACACTCGCAGCCAGTACGTGCAAACACACGTTGCGAACGACAATAACCCCCTCTGGCTCTGCCCCGACATGACTGGTTTGGTCGCATCTTTATTTTAAAGAACACAATTACAAAATTGCCTTTTTTCTTCTGGGTATGGATCATTAGGTCACCAGCATGTTGGTCAACATGCATTTCAGTCGATATGAGTCTAGGTCGACATTGGGGTTTTTCACATTTTCTTTGTCCCGGATGTCGACACAGCCAACATGGACACTGAAACGTGCACTCACCATACTTCGGGCATGGTGCTTCGCTACTCTCTATTCTATTTTATTCTCTCTCCATGCCCTTTCGGCATATGTCGGCTCAAAAAAATGTGAAAAACCCCATGTTGACCTTTTGACTGTCGACCTAGCCCATGTCAACCTAATGATCCTGTCGACCTGGACTCATGTCGACCTAAATGCATGTTGGCCTAATGGTGTCGACCTAATGACTGTCGACTAACATGCTGGTGACCGTATTACTTTCTCCCCAAAGGACTGTATATACAAAATTAAAACACATGATACAAAATAAACACATTTAGGGGCTGGAGAAAGAGTGGGGGAGATTGCGCAAAATTGAGGACAGAACAAGGATTTGAAAAAATGTAACAATAACAAATTATTTCAACATATAACACTCTAAAAAGTGGTGCAATTGCATCGGGGGATTAAAATGGGAATAATGGGAAATTGAAAAAGCTGAGTCCAGTATTGGATGTTATCACCTTATTCTCTGGCAAGTGAAGATGGGAGATGGGGATGGTGGAATTGTCCTCCAGACACTGGGACGGGAATCCCTTTTTGCAGAGTTTCCTCCAAATCTGAATTGTGGTGGTAAATATCCTTGATTTGGATTCTCTGTAGTGTTTAGGTTCCACTTGTAACCATATGTAGGTACCTTAGATAGGTGGCGTTCCTTCAGAGGTTGGTACCACAATGGAATGGTTGATGGGTAGATGTCCCGGTCTGGTTCTCCACTGATGAATATGATATTGTAATTTTCCTGGCCAAGGTGATGTCTGGAACAGCAGCAAGGTGGAGGGGGGTGGCTGGGGTGCCTGTGCCAACGCGTTTGCTGCTCCTAAGCAAGATACTTCCAGGCGGTGAACGCCGCAAGGGGGACAGAGACCGGGTAGCGTAGGGGAAGCTGGGCACATAGAAATGAATGGACAGCCAGTAATTGGCTGAGAGCTCTCTGACTGAGAGAGCTCTCAGCCAATCACTGACTGTTAATTCATTTCTATGTCCGCCCGCTGCTGCCCGGCTTCCCCTACGCTACCCGGTCTCTGGTCCCCTCGCGGAGTTCACCGCCTGGACCAGTGCGCCCACTGCCTCCCCTGCCTGGCTCCGTGCTTGCAGTCCCCCGTTTGGCATCTGGCTCCCTTCATTCGCAGGTACTACAGGCTGCTTCCGCTGCCTGCTTGCAGCCCCCATGCCCTGCTCAGCTCCCGCTGACAGCAGCTCCCCGGGGGGGACTGCATGTGATAAATCGCATGCGATTTATCACATGCAAAACCTGGCACATCAAGTGCCAAATCGTATGTGACCACCACCCCCCCCCCCCCCCTTTGGACAAGTCGGCCTAATGTATGGGGGCCTTTAACTGAAAGCTATACAATTAGTGTAGTTTAGGAAAATGACCACAACTTATTTATTCTGCTTGTGAGTTTATGAGGTGTGAGCAGAAATAAGCAAAGGTAACTTTACCATGATTGCTAGTTAGAGTATAGCCCTTTGGGGCTACACAAAATCCAGACAGAGAGCTGAACTTGGGACACGGAAAAGGATATCGTCAGTGTGACCTGGAAAAGGAAATCACCGCAAGGGGGGCAGAGAGCTTGGAACAAGGAACACTAAGTGTGTCTGCTCACACCGCGTGTCCTGTTAGTTGCAGGGGATGCGGTCATTTGGTCTACTGCATTATGGTAGAAAGTCATTAGGTCGAATCCATTAGGTCGACATGCTAAAAGGTCGACATGACTCTAGGTCGACATGGGAAAAGGTCGACATGATTCTAGTTCGAAAGGTCATTAGTTCGACAGGTCATTAGTTCGACAAGGTCATTAGTTCGACATTGTCTATGTCGACATTCACAAGGTCGACATGGAGTTTTTCACTGTTTTTTGAGCCAACATGTGCCGACAGGCGGTATTTCATGCCCTACCATCCACTAGGGCGTGGTGGGAGAATAAAATAGTGTGCCGAGCGTAGCGAGGCACCGTGCCCGACGCATAGCGAGCGCAGCGAGCGATGCGAGGGGATGCAGTGCACTTTAAACTGTGTCCATGTCGACTGTGTTGACATTCAGGTAAAAAAACAGTGAAAAACCCCATGTCGACCTTGTGAATGTCGACATAGACAATGTCGAACTAATGACCTTGTCGAACTAATGACCTGTCGAACTAATGACCTTTCGACCTAGAATCATGTCGACCTTTTCCCATGTCGACCTAGAATCATGTCGACTTTTTAGCATGTCGACCTAATGGATTCGACCTAATGACTTTCTACCATAATGCAATAGACCAAATGATCCCAACCCAGTTGCAGACATCGGTGTGAGGACAGGAAGTGGGTTGGGGAAGCCCAGAGGCTGAATACTCTATATCAAGGTTCACCACTGACGGTCGCCCACAGACGTGCTCTCTTTTTGGAGGACCATTTGCTTTTCTATTTTCTTGATTTTCTTTTATTCAGCCTATGGTGCCACACTGGGACCATGAGTATTAGCAGATCCCCTGTGGCATATGTACTCACAGGAGTGGGTACATATGCTGTGGTGCTGCATCTTATTTAGAGTTAGGATTTTTTATTTTATTAATTTCTCTTAGCTATTTGCAGGTGCAGTGTGAAGTTTCCTGGAGAAAATACTTTACACTGTGAGCAGCGCTACAAGCGCTGACAGGAGTGCTCTCTGTCAGGTTCCTATGAGCTGGTGAGAAAGGGCTGCTTTCTCCCAGCACAGGGCTCTGACCTTCCTGCCCTTTGGGGGGAGACCTGAACCATCTCCCTCTAGAGGGAGATCATGGGTGATCCCCATTACGGTGCTGCCTTTTTGCCGGGTTTACAGGCGCTCTCCATGTTGGAGGACAAGCCTGTTACAGGAGCCCTGCGCAACAGGGCACTCCTAAGTGATCCCTTTTCAAGGGAAGACACTGGGAGGCAGAGGAAACAGCAGATTGGAGCGCCAAACGCATTACCTCCCCACTGAACCAGAGACTTGGCCTCTTCCTCACTGTGGTCTGGCGCCTTTTTCCCCATACCTTGCGGAGCTAAAAGTATTACTGACTGCGGACTTATGTAGTTTCCTCTGGGTAGTGCCTTTCCCAGTCTCCGCTGAGGGTCAGAAACAACAGCAGCTGGTAGATAAGTACACTGGTTACATTATTCTGTATATCGCCTGACATTTGCACTGTGATTATTTGTAATAATGACAGAAAGGTGTAATTCTGCTGTTGTAGAGGAGGGGCTTCTGCTATGTTAATAGACTGCATGTTTGCTGTATCAAATTAACTTGTGAACAAATGGACCAGGGGGATTTGTACCCTACATGTGACTCTGTTCCCAGTGGGGCTCAAGCACAGAGGACAGAGCAGCCTGAACCTGCGTGGGCAGCTGCCCTGGGTAGATCTATGGCTGACTTGGTGCAGGTCCTAAATAGGCATAGGGATGTTCTTAGACTTTTCCCCCCATCACAACCCTCTGTTTGCTCCCCTCTGTCACAAGGAGTCCCTGCTTTACTTCAGGCAATGCAGCACACAGAGCAGGGTGTGCCTAAAATTAGTGCATTTATGGAGCAGTTTATTAAGGTACCTGATGTTAACACTCCTAGATACCCTTTATCTACCCCGCCTCCACTTAGTCTTGATTTTGAGGAGGAAGAGAGGGAGTGTCCTGAGGACAATGCTTGGAGACAGAAGGAGGATATTGAGGCCTCTGCCCCTGGCAAAAAGTTGAAATGTGCTGCAGAATATGTTTGTGAGGCTGGTCAAGAGGGAGTCAAAATGGCATCCAAGGTGTCGGCCATCTCTGTTACTGCTAGGAAAGCCCTTTGGCTTAATGCCTGGGAGGTGGATAGTAAATCCAAGCAGTCACTGACATTTAAAGGAGAGCTACTTTTTTGGCACATCACTGGAGGCTTTAGTAAAACAGGCTACAGGGGGGAAGAGTACCTTCCTTCCTCTTCTGCGGCAAAGCAAGGGGCCTCAAGATTTGGAGCTTTCCAACCTTCCTTTCATTCCTCCTTTCGGGGGGGGGGGGGGGGGGGACGTCTAGCAGAGAGCAACCCAGTAGGGGCAAATTTCCCTCTAGATCCCGCTTTGGTGCCTTCGTAAAGAAGCAGTCTTCCAAGGCGATAAATCCTCGGCATGACGGGGAGAAGGCTCCCTGTTCTGGGATCAGAGTGGGGGGTCGACTCCAAGTTGTTTTATCCCAACACCTTTGCCACGGGAAAACCGCATGAGACAGGCTCTTTTGGGGGCAGTGGCATCTCTCATTCAGAACATCGTAGTGATTCCAGTACTGCCAGGAGAACAGAAGAAGGGATTTTATTCCATTCTGTTCTTGGCTCCCAAACCAGACGGGTCCTTCAGACTTATCCTAAATTTAAAATCCCTGAACAAACATCTGTGGGTAGATCATTTCAGGATGAGTCTCTAAGGTCAGTGTTACTGAGCATGGAGCCAGGGAAATTTTTGGCTTCCGTAGATATTCAGGACGCATAGCTACACGTGCCTATTTGGTGAGAATATCAATCGCTGCTTTGTTTTGCAGATACTGAACTTCAAAAAGTCTCAGTTGGTCCAGACCCCAAAATTGCCATTTTTGGGGGTGTTCTGGACATTCGCTTACATCAGGTTTTTCTACCAGAGGCCAAGGCCAGGGACATAAGGCTCTTGGTCCTGTCGTTCCTCCAATCCATCAGTCTGATGTGTCTAAAACTTTTAGGCAAAATGGTGGCCACATTTGAGACCTTGCAATATGCAAGGTTCCATTCGAGGATATTTCAGTGGAACATTCTCAGCAGTTGGTTGGGGGAATCCGAAAGCCATGAAACAAGAAAGACTCAGGAGACAGGGAATCCTTACGCTGGTGGACGGATTTAGAAACCTTCCAGTTAGGTCGTTCTCTGCTGACCTGGGAGTGGTTTGTGGTCACGACTGATGCGGTTATTCAGACAATATTGAAGGCTCGGAAACCAGTGTCTGCGTCTAATTACCATAGAGTCTGGAAAATTTATATCAGGTAGTGTGAGAAGCAGAAGGGTACACTCCTCTAGGTTTAAGTTGTCTAGACTTCTAGTTTTTCTCCAGGATGGGTTTTCAACAGGGTTGAGTCTGCAATCTTTGAAAGTGCAATTTTCAACGTCATAAATTTTCTTTCAAAAGATGGTGGCTCCCTTGCCGGAGATTCAGACCTTTTCTTCAGGGGGTGATCCGTATTTAACCTCCGTATCAACAGCCGGTGGCGCCATGGAATTTTTCCCTGGTGCTGTCCGTGTTACAGAAGCCACCTTTCGAACCTTTAAAGTCAGCTGAATTAAAGTTTATCTCATGGAAACTTACCTTTCTTCTGGCAATTGCTTCAGCCACAAGAGTTTTGGAATTGGGTGCTTTGTCTTGTAAGCCACCTTTTCTGGTGTTTCATGAGGATAGGGCCGTTCTGCGTACAGTACCTAAGTTTCTCCTTCATACTTCATGGCAGCCATTACATTGGGTTTATCCCCTTCTCTCTCCCAATTAGACAGGTAGTTTTTTCCCCTAGGACCCAGCTCCTCCTCTTCCTCTTGCTATATAACCGAGCACCTCCCCTTAGACCATAGTCTTTTTCCTGTCTCCTCTATCTGTAAACAGGTAGTTAGATTAGTGTAGAGACATGACTAAAAGACCTGGCAGCGAGGGGTGGCGGAGCCTTACCCTATATATGTGGTCCGAAGCCGGCGGCATGGATCTGTGCTCATGGGTTGGCGGAGCCTGTAACCCGGTATCAAGGAGGTATGGGACTCACCTAAAGCCTTTAAGTGCGGGAGCCATGGCGCAAGTATGGTGAGTCCAGAGCACGAGTGAGCGGCATCAGCATGCTCCCCCAGGCTGGCGTCTGTTCCAGGAAGCAGACGCCGGAGGGGGAGTGAAGCGAGCTTCCGGCGCGCGGTCTGCGGTGCATAGGCAGACCGCGTGCGTTCCACTGACAGGAAGCGTACGGCGCTTCCTTGCTTGGCGTCCCGTGTGAGACGCGCGGGCGGACGTGACGCACGGGCGGACGTGACGCATATGCGACGCGTCAGCACGCGGCCTGCGTTCCAGCGCGGGTCACGTGCGTTTCACAGGGCGGAAGAACAGTATATATATAGCGCCTGGCCGGTGTGACAGGCGCTGCTGCTTCTTGTCTGCGTGGTGCTCTGTGGAGACTCTGCTGCAGTATGGAGGGAGCCTCTCCTAATGTGAATACACCGCTGCCCAGGTAAGTCCTCAGTGAGGACTGGTTATGGTACTTTGTTGCTGGTCAGTCAGTTAGTTAGTTGTCTTTTTCTTCTGTTTTAGTGTGCCTGTTGTGGCCAAAAAGAAGACAGCTAAAAAGCGATTGGATAAGATTTGCCCTGAGTGTGACAAGTCGTTTATTGGAGAGGATGTATTATGCAAATGTTGTCTTCAGAAGAAGGAATCTGCTTCAGTGTCTAGCCAGATATCAGAACTTAGGGAATGGATGGAGAAAAATTTTGTCTCTAAAAAAGAGTACTCTGGCAATAAAAGGTCTAGGTCTCAGACCAGTTTGGATGTGGACGATGATGTGGGATCTATAGGGGCCGGTTCTGATGACGGCACAGGTGGTTCCACGGCCGAATCTGGAGAAGTGACTGAAGACGAGCGTTTGTTTGATTTAGGTCTTGTGGAAGTGGTGTTAAAAAACTTATATAAGACCTTGAATTACAAGCAGCCGGTTAAAACGGAGTTGGACACTCTTTTTGAAGATAGGTCAAGGAAAGGCAGATGCTTTCCTGTCCACAAGGTAGTCAAAGACATACTGATAAAAGAGTGGAATAATGTGGACAAACGTGTGGGGTCCTTTAACAGGGTTGAGAAAATGTTTCCCTTAGAAGATGAGGAGTTTCTGAAATGGAGCAATGTGCCCAAAATTGATGCATCTGTATCTGAGGTCACTACCCGCACGACTATTCCGTTAGAGGACGGTGCTTCCCTGAAGGACCCTATGGAAAAGAGGATGGAGAGTGCTCTGAAACGCTTGCATATATCTACCTCTGTGTCCATGAAGGCAGGCGTAGCCATAGCTTCTCTGTCACGAGCATTACGCATATGGTGTGCGGCACTGCAAGATGATATGCAGGATAAAACCTCCCGAGATCATATGAGCAAAAGCCTGGCTCAGATACAAATGGCCATAGATTATGTATGTGAGGCATCGCTGGACATGCTGGACTTTTCGGCCAAATCTTTGACCTCAGGAGTAGTAGCCAGAAGGGCACTCTGGCTGAAGTCATGGTCAGCGGACTCACACTCCAAAAATAAACTGGCCACACTTCCGTATGAGGGGGCTTTTCTCTTTGGAAGTAGGCTTGACCAAATGATTCAGAGGATGTCGGGGGGTAAATCGGTCAGGTTACCCCAGGACAGGAGAGGTAGATTTAATGCCTACTCCAATAGGCAATCATTTAGGCAGGCCAGGTCTTACAGACCAGGTAGGCCTTTTCGTGACAAATACGCATCAGGTACGTCACGAGCGTTTTTTCGCCAGTATATTAAAAAGAGAGGCGAAAGCTCTAGTACAGCCCAGAAGCAGTGACGCCAGGGGCGCTATGGAGCGGATTCCAGTAGCAGGAAGACTGTTGGAATTTGCTCACGTCTGGGAGCACAACGTCTCGGACAAATGGGTCTTAGAGATAGTATCTCAAGGATACCGGTTAGAATTTCTGTTAAAGCCGAGATGGGCAAAGTTTTTAAGTTCCAATCTTCCCCTATCAGAAGCGGAAAAGGAGGTGTTGAAGTCAAGCGTGCAGGATCTGATCGACACAAAAGCAGTCGAAGAAGTTCCGTTAAAAGAAAGAGGACTGGGGTATTACTCCCGGTTGTTTGTTATAAGCAAAGCCTCAGGCGGGTTCAGAACCATCCTCGACTTGAGGGGTCTGAACGATCGGCTAAGAAAAAAGAAGTTTCATATGGAAACGACCAAGTCGATCTTGATGGGAATCAGGAAGGACGATTATCTGGTAGCAATCGACCTAAAGGATGCGTACTTTCATATTCCCATCTTTCCAGCCGACAGAAAGTATCTAAGGTTTGCCATAAAAGAAAGACATTTCCAGTTCACATGCCTGCCATTCGGGCTAACCTCGTCACCCCGGGTCTTCACGAAGGTTCTGGTGGTATTAATAGAAAACCTAAGAAGGCAAAAAGTGATGGTGTGGGCATATCTAGACGACATCTTGATAGCAGCACAGTCCGAGGAAGAAAGTGTACGAGCAAGAGACTACACCATCGAGTTTCTTCAGAGGCACGGTTGGATGATCAACTGGGAAAAAAGTCGTCTCACTCCGTCAAGAAAGATTCAATTCCTAGGCATCATGGTAGACACCGTCTCTTTCCAAATAGCGCTCTCAGAGAAAAGGTGCGAAAAAGTCCAGCAGCTGATTTCTCTTATTCACAGCGAACCCCGCGTGCCCTTAAAAACGGCCATGAGTTTGCTCGGGATGATGGCTTCAGCAGTAGAAGTTACGCCTTGGGCAAGATGGAGAATGAGGCCACTGCAATGGTTTCTCCTGAGGTTCTCACGAGATCATACGCCACTAGATCAAGCAATAAGGATCCCAAACGCAGTAAAGGTCTCCTTGAATTGGTGGAGCTACGACCTGTTAAGAGAAAGAAGATGGTCCCTACAAAGTCCGTCATTCGTAGTGATAACTACAGATGCCAGCGCCTCAGGCTGGGGGGCGCATGGGGTAGGAAGATCGTGCCAAGGAAGGTGGTCAATGCAAGAAAAAAACTGGTCCTCGAACCACAGAGAGTTGAGGGCAGTGTGGCAAGCGATAAAATTCTTCGCGGACGACATAAAGGGGTCACATGTGCGGGTGTTCTCAGACAATGTCACGACAGTCTCTTACATCAACCGTCAAGGAGGCACAAGAAGTCGGGTGTTGTTGGAGGAAGTAGAGAATATAATGTCTTGGGCCGAAGTAAATCTGCTGTCTATTACAGCCTTACACATTCCAGGGGAAGAAAATCAAGCAGCAGACTTCTTGAGTCGCAATACATTAATTCCAGGCGAATGGGAACTAAAGCAGTCAGTCTTCCAGCTCATAGTGGAAAACTTCGGCATGCCAGAGATCGACCTAATGGCAACATCGGTCAACAAAAAGGTTCCCCGGTTCTTCTCACGATACCCAGCACGCGGGTCGTGCGGAGTCGACGCCCTATCTCAGGAGTGGAGCTATTCCCTAGCCTATGTGTTCCCACCATTTTCTCTCATCCACAGAGTGTTATGGAAGATCAGATCAGAGAGATGTCAAGTGCTGATAGTTCTTCCATATTGGGCCAGAAGGGCTTGGTTTCCGATGCTAGAGAGCATGGCGGTAGCCGGACCTCTGTTTCTGCCAGTGTCATCAGACCTTCTGTTTCAGGGGCCAATCAGATGCCAAGATCCGCAGAACTTGTCGTTGACAGCGTGGAAATTGAGAGGCAGCAACTAAGGGAGAAGCACCTATCCCCAGAAGTGATAGAGATACTGCTCCAGGCGAGAAAAAAGGTTTCGTCGGCCATCTATTACAGAGTCTGGAGGATATTTGCTAATTGGTCTAAAGGCAAATTTCAGTTTCCAAATGCATCCATCTCTCATGTGCTACAGTTTCTGTGTGACGGTTTCAACAAAGGGTTAGCAGTTTCTACCCTAAAAGTGCACGTCTCGGCATTAAGTGTGCTATTAGACCAAAGGCTGGCAGATCATACTTTAGTAAAAAGGTTCTGTCAGGCCATCAAGAGGATCCGGCCTAGGGTCCGTTCTTTGGTTCCTCAATGGGATCTTAACTTGGTGCTAAATGGGCTTATGGAGGCTCCATTCGAGCCGTTGGACAGAACAAGCCTTAAGTTTTTGACATGGAAAGTGGCGTTTCTGGTAGCAATCACTTCCGCCAGAAGGGTTAGTGAGCTCCAGGCGCTGTGCATTCAAGAGCAATATCTGAAGATATTCCCGGATAAAGTAGTCCTGAGGACTAAGAATTCTTTTTTGCCAAAAGTGGTGTCATTTTTTCATTTAAATCAGGAAATTATTTTACCTTGTTTTTTTCCCAATCCTTCAAATAAAAAAGAAGAGAATTTGCATTCATTAGATGTGGTCAGAGCCATTAAAATTTATATGGATAGGTCTGCTTCATTCAGGCAAACAGAGAATTTGTTTGTGATTCCGCAAGGTGCGAAGAAGGGATTCATTCCAGCGAAACAGACAATCTCACGATGGCTTAAAGAAGTCATTTCCTTTACCTACAAGAAAGTAGGACGTCCAGTCCCGGAGGGTATCAAGGCACACTCGACACGGGCAATGGCGGTTTCTTGGGCGAGAGAGGCGAACGTATCGGTCAGTGAGATATGTCAAGCTGCTACTTGGAAATCTCTGCATACGTTCTCCAAGCATTATGCCCTGGATGAGGCAGGAGCACGTTTCGGAAGTGAGGTCCTAAGACAAGCGCTAGCTTGAGGTATTGTATATCCCGCCCTACTGCTTTGGTACATCCCAATGTAATGGCTGCCATGAAGTATGAAGGAGAAAGCAAGGATTATACTCACGATAATACCTTTTCTTCGGAATACTTCATGGCAGCCCATATTTTTTTAGCCCTCCCTGTTTCTGTTTTTTCCCTAGGATCGGGTCGGAGACATTCAAAAGACTATGGTCTAAGGGGAGGTGCTCGGTTATATAGCAAGAGGAAGAGGAGGAGCTGGGTCCTAGGGGAAAAAACTACCTGTCTAATTGGGAGAGAGAAGGGGATAAACCCAATGTAATGCCATGAAGTATTCCGAAGAAAAGGTATTATCGTGAGTATAATCCTTGCTTTTTGCCAAAAGTCCTTTCAGACTTCCATTTGAACCAGGAGATTGTGCTCCTGGTGTTTTGTTCTCCTGAGGCGGGAAGAAATAGGGACAGATTGTCAAGGTTGGACGTGTTTCGCGCAGAGACATTATGGGTGGAGGTAAATGTCCAAAAAAGTTGCTGATAGGGGCATGCTATAAACTGCCAGATATAAGTGAGTCTGAAGAAGTGCAACTCCTACTGGAAATAGAAAAAGGTGCATAACGGGGTTACGTTTTTAATTATGGAGGATTTTAATTATTAATAAATTGAGTAATGAGATGAGTGGTACAGTCAGGGGCAATAGGTTTCTGAGCATTATAAATCCTAAGTAGTTGAAGCAACTAGAAGCATCCACAGATTCTGCCGCCAGCTATATATTCCGGCATCCCTGGATTCTACCTCCAGCTGTATATTCTACCCATCTCCTATTTAGACTGTCAGACCTTCACCAGAGATCGCGATCCAGTCTGCTGAGTATTTTTGTGACTCCTGTAAACACCCTCCAGACCATTGCCCATATTTCAGTTATTGATGGGTACTCCAGCAGGGGGCTGTGACCTGCTTTCCAGATGCAGCTAAGGCCAAAACCTCCTTTGTGAAAACTGCTGTGGAGTTAGACTCTGTGCTCCTGCTCAAGAGTTTTGCCAACTCTTACGATAATCAATATATGCATCGGTGCTACATTCGTCCAGCTAAGTTCTCTGTTTCATCATCACCCGCATCACCAGCTCCATCCACTGAAGAATTTCCACAAACACTCCTAGTATGACAAGTCCATCATCTGTGGATCTTAAGCAAGTTGGAGTATAGAAGAATGAGGAAGCTTTGTGTATATATAGAGCATGTAAGGCTGGGCTGGCAGTTATCCAATCTTAAAAATGAGGGGTAGATTTATTAAGCTTGGTGAATTGATAAAGTGTCTGATCTTTGTCACCTGCCAATCAGCTTCTTCCTGTCTATTTACCTGCTTCTATTTTTCAAACCAAGCCTGTAACTTCACAGTTACGAGCTGATTGGCCGGTGATAAAGTACCAGTCACATTATCACTTCACTGAGCTTACTAAATCTGCCCCTGACATGCAACCAGTGAAAGTGGAGAAAGGGTGGTATGGGGCTGGTTGGTTAACAGCCTGGCTGCTGCATTTTGTACTTAGTACTGCAATTATTTTCGGGTGCCGGACGGGGTCCCGACGTCAAAACACTTCATTCAACCAACGTTGGGATCCCAACTGTCAAAACGCTGACAGCCAGGTTCCCGACGGCCACCTGCTACTTTCCCTCGTGGGGGTCCACGACCCCCATAGAGGGAGAATAGAATAGGTAACGAGCCACCATGCCCGCAGCGTGGCGAGCGCAGCGAGTCCGCAAGGGGCTTAGTTGCACTCACCATGCTGTCTGGGTCCGGCCAGTCGGGATAATGACTGTCGGGATCCCAACTGTCGGACCCCTATACCACACCCATTATTTTCATGGACAACCCAGAAACAGTGCGCTGTACTTAACTCTGGGAGTCCATTTTGGGATACTGGGTGGCCACCAATTACACTCTATTTTCATTTTGCAATGATCTTAAACAGAAAAGTTTTCTGGGAGTGGCGAGGCAATGTACTGTGGCCCATTTTACTTTGCCATACCAGACACCAGGTGGCAGGCAGCCTGAAGGTCGCACTGTTGGTCACAATGAAACATTGCCGATGGTTGCAATATTATTCTAGAACTGCAATGTGATCAGTTTTTTAGAACTTAAAAAATGCAGGTGGTATGCACCACCTCCTGCTTATGCATTGCTATGGATCGAGCAGCTAATCACATTCTATCCATGTTGAATCAGATCCATAATGACAGGGATATCTATTTTGCTGTTGGTGAAAAGTAGCCAAACACCACCAGTTTCAGCCAATAGATCAACAGTCAAAATGTCGACATGGCCAAAAAGTTGACATGTGTAAAAGGTCAACATGACAGTCATCCGCACAACCTACCTATTTTTCTAATGCAGTTTAATAAAAAAAAATGTATACTTTACCATCTACATGGACTAGGATTGGGAACAAGATCTGCAGAAGAAGTGTGATGTACCTGCCCATGGAATACTGAGCAAAAGTGAACGCAGTACACAAATTGGGGTTTCATGTGCTGAAATCTACAAATTGATACAAAAAAACCTAAAATCTTATGTCAAAAATTATTCAGTGACGATTGTTTGTCTTGACTTTTCCCACATCACCCTTGTCAATCATTTAGGGTCAACCTAGGAAATGTACACCTATTAATTGACAACCTATTTTTCTACACTCACGTGCCAATATCATGCAATCCGACATGACCTATCTCAGGAGGGGCAAAATGATCTGTTTCTGGACTTCCCTCGTAATTTATGATTGTCATCACATGTGTTGATACACCTGTATAATCAATTAACTATTTGGTACTTGTTTCCTAGCACGGCCACAATCGCGGGCATCGGGTGTAATTTTTAGTGGTCTGCGACGCGACCGACGCGATGCCCCCGATTTTCCCATTGAAATGCATTGAAAAAAGTCAAAATCGCGTCGTATGCGGCTAAAAAAAGGCTTAAATGGTCCAGACGCGATGCCCCCGATTTCCCATAGGAAACAATGTTAAATGCCTCAATTTACCCGTGATGCCCCCGATTTCCCATAGGAAACAATGTTAAATGCCTCAATTTACCCGCGATGCCCCCGATTTCCCATAGGAAACAATGTTAAATGCCTCAATTTCACCAAATCATCATAGGGAACAATGGTAAATGGGCCAGAAACCCCCAAAAACACCCCTGAACAGTGAAATGTCCCCCCAAAAGTAGTTTAAGCCATCCCACGATCAACGCGAACCCGAAGCGTGGCGAGCGCAGCGGTACGCGTCCTCCTACCTTTTCATACCCCCACTATCCACGTCGGCGTGGAGTTGAGAATAGAATAGTGTGGCGAGCGCAGCGAGCCCGAAGCGTGGCGAGCGCACGCGGATACCTTCACAGGTAAACGCGTCCCTTCGCGGGCTTCACAGGTATCCGCGTCCCCTCGCGGGGCTCGCCACGCTTCGGGCTCGGTGGCTCGCTGCGCTCGCCACACTATTCTATTCTCAACTCCACGCCGACGTGGATAGTGGGGGTATGAAAAGGTCAGAGGACGCGTACCGCCGCCCCTCACGGGCTCGCTGCGCTCGCCACGCTTCGGGTTCGGGTTGATCGTGGGGTGGCGTAAACTACTTGCCCCCGATTTTTACTCACGATACCCACGATCATGATCGTTGTGGCCGTGCTAGGAAACAAGTACCAACTATTTTAACATAGTTGATGGCAGTCATAAATTAAGAGCAGGTCCACTAACAGAGCATTTTGTATTTGTGAAATGGGTCATGTCGGGATATATTCCTAAGGGCCTCATGTTTGTAAGCATCGCTCATTTGGATGTGGTAAGGGGAGTGGTTGTAAAAATTCAGATGTTTCATGACCATTTTCAGGGAGTGTAACTTCATATGGATTATTGATCGTATGTAGATTGGAAGTTGAAGACCTCAGGTATAATGAGTAATAGTTATATCCCCATGGGCTTCTGCAATGTCGAATGCATACTTCCGCCTGAGATGCATGTCTCCTCTATGTGAAACGTAATTCCATTATGTGGAATGCAGACACCATGTGGCACACACAGGAATGTCTGCATCAGCCCTGTGAGGTGTGAACTTCCCCCATGTGGAACACAGGCGTAACTTCTAGCAAAACGTGATGACGCACAAGCCTATTTACAAACTAGAGGCTGATGGATGAGCTTTAACCATCAAACCCAGGACAAATTTGATTGGCTATCGCTTCCTGTCCATCACCTGCCTGGACCTGGAAGTTTCCATGCGATTTATTTACATATGTGTTTTATTATAATACTGGTGGGATGTAAATTGCAATAGATAGTGGAGAATATTGTTTAAATGACTTTCAGTGAAGTTTAGAAACTCATCCAATACTGAGAAAGTATCCCTTTAGTTATAAATATCTTCTGAGTGTATATACGCACCATTACCTTGAGTAGTAGTCAAAACACGTTGATGTGGTGCAATAGGACCTACCCGATACCTCTTATTACACATTACTGGGTACATTGGTGACTATTTGGCTATACTTGAAAATTGTGTGTTTTTTGATTACTGTTATTTTGTTATCTGGTGTGTGATTACTTCATTTTTAATTCATAATAAATTTTCAAAAATCTTCCAAATTTTTTATTCACGTTGTCATTATGGGGTATTGTGTGTAGAATTTTGAGGGGAAAATGAATTTATTCCAATCTGGAATAATGATGTACTGTAACATAACAAAATGTGGAAAAAGTGAAGTGCTGTAAATACTTTCCAGATGCACTGTATGTAAGCAGCATGTTGTTAACTAATATACATGTGGGGATTGTGTGTGATCTCTAGACCGGACACCAGATGGTAGGATACCCAAAGAAACATTGATAAGCATTTTCAATCTTTGTTGTGCAAGCATCAAAGTGAGCAGTCTTATACAGCCCATACACATGTGAGATATTCAATTTCGACCGCATCTGGCCGATAAATCTAATGATTGTATGCATTTTTAAGGGGACATTTGACGCGATGCACGGGCACACCGGTCGAATGTCGGGTCTCAAGATCTTATGTGCTGCACATAATATCTATCGAATCACAGGAGCGATCGCATGTGGTTTTTAACCACATGCGATGCTCGAATGCAATCCGCAGGTGTGGGGCGGAGGGAACGCTTTTTCATTGGCGCGGGGAGGGGGACGGAGGGACCGCTGGCGGCGTGGGAGACGGTGGGCAGAGGGAGGCTTTTTGTTGCACAAGAAGTAGCGCTAGCGGGTGGCGGGGGTCTGTCAGCGGTGGCGGCAGAAGTGTTTACAACACTGGGCAGCCCTCTGATTGGCTGAGCTATCTCTCTGCCGCCACTGCTGACTGACCCCCGCCACCTATTAGCGCTTCTTGCGCTACATCACGCCCTCTTCCAGCACCCGATGTGCCATTTCAAGGTGGCATGCGACATCAGGTGCTGCAAAGGGGGCACTATAGCACACAAGATGCGATCCGATCGCACATATGTATGGGTTGCATTAATTTTTTTGTATGGATCACAAGGTGATTGTTCCTTTAAGACCATACATGTCTCTGCCGGTTCAAAAAGAATGATAGTCTTTAGGCCTTCTGGGCATTTTCTCTTATAAATATTAAATGTATTGACTTACTACACTATATTGAATTTGTATGTGTGTGCTTATTTTATATACATGGGAGTGTCTATTGAAGATTGGTTTTTCAAAGCATCGAATACAGATCAGAAAACAGGTGATTTTTTTTTTTTTTCAGTGCCACTAATTGGAGACTGGGTTACCCTTTCACACTGCACAGCAACCCGTTTGCAGTGTGGGCTCTTCTGGATCTACCCGGGTTATTTTTGCAATGTGAAAGGGGTATGAGTAAGCGGGCAAGTGGCCACTCTCTGGGGTCAGATGGCAACAGCAATTCTGAATAAGACACTTTCAACATGAGCCAGTATCTCTCTTCTACTGCCGATGTGTTTTTTGTGTCTCAGACAAAATGGGTAGATGGTAGATAAATTGGTATTCTGTTCAGTGGCATCACTATGGGGGTACAGGCCACACCTGAGTGTCACCTCACCTCCTCAGTGACAAGAGCCGAGTGTTGTAATTTAGCATTACATGCAACACTCAGCTCCTGTCACAGTGTAGGAGCTGGCACGGCAGACTGACTACTTCCTGTGTGCAGCCCAGCATCTCCAACCTCCCAAAGTAATTAAAACATGGGATTAAACTATGAGGACACGCCCTTACTTGGAGGTCCAAAGCAATTTTTTTTTTTTTGCTGCCACTGTGACTTTGAAAGTAGGTACGCCACTAATGCTGTTACATACTATGGCATTCTAAATAAGGGCTTATATACTAATGCGTTTCATGAACAACACCTTGAAACCCAGAGAATCTGCCAGCCCCGACCGAAAACATCTTCAGTAGACGCCGAGCAAAGATCGGTTAACGTTGAGTTCTGTGACCCACCGTGCCGAACAATATTTTTCTACAAGACATTTACTTATGCATGCAGAAACCTTTTAAACCATAATAATTTATACAGGGCCAGCGCTACCCACTCAGCAGAGGATCCAGTGCAGGGAGGCGCCGAGCAGTGGAGGCGCTCTCCATGCTCTACATCCCCTGCTGTCCTATTTGGCTGCCAGGTGCCACTGCGCCTGTCACACTGCATGACAGGCAGTGGCGCTAGCAGCACAGAGCTCCCTCCCAGCTCCTGAACACCTAATCAGTGGCAGGGACTGAAAAGAGGCAGGGCTACACGATCAGAGGGGACAGGGCTACACGGGACAGATGGGGCAGGGCTACAGGGGAGCAAGACTGGTGAAAAAAGGAAGTAGGAGAGGATGAGCTGCCAGCCTAAAGTGCCCTGGACGAGGTTAGTAAAATGTGAGCCCACTACTGTCGGCAACGGTTGTGGGTATGTATATATGTATGTATATATATATAAATATAAAATGCAGTGCTACTACTGTCGGCAACTGGTGTGGGTATATGTATAGGCAGCACCACTGCTGTTGGCAACTGGTGTGGGCTTATGTATAGCCAGTGCTACTACTTTAGGCAACTGGTCTGGGCATATGTATAGGCAGCAATACTACTGTTGGCAACTGGTGTGGGCATACATATGGGCAGCGCTACTGCTGTCAACAACTGGTGTGGGCATATGTATAGGCAGCGATACTGCTGTCGGCAACTGATGTGGATATATGTATGGACAGCGCTTACTGCTGTCAGCAACTGGTTTGTGCATACAGATGGAGCCGGCCTCCCTCTTGCTGGTGAATCGCCAGTTTGTCTCCGCTGGCAATCCGCCAGCGGCGAGGCGCTCCATCTGACTGAGACGTGCGTGCGTCTCACACGCATGCGCGTCTCAGTTTCCGGGCGACGAGAACCCTGTCCGTCTCCGCTTCAGAGAGATGGACAGGGTTGGGGGAGGCGGTGGAGACCCCGGGTGAACGCCAGCAAGCCGACGGGGACCCTGGGGAAGCGCCGTCGGAAGGGGACGCGCGCATCTCGTGCGCAGATCAGATGGCGGCTGGCGATTCTTCCGCCATCCCCTGCAAAGACCAGGCTGGCTCCATCTGTATGTATAGGCTACTACTGTCAGCAACTGGTGTGGACATTATGTATAGGCAGCCCTGCTACTGTCGGCAACTGGTATGGGCGTTACATATGGGCAGCACTACTACTGTCAGTAATTTATGTGGGCATTACATATAAGCAGCATTAACTACTGTAGGCAACTGGTGTGGGCGTTACTTATAAGCAGTGCTACTACTGTGGGCAACTGGTGTGGGCATTATGTAAAGTATTGGTTGCGCTATGACTGTCAGTAACTGTGGGTATTATATATATATATATATATATATATATATATATATGCGTAGAAGGAGCGGCACTGCGCAGACTGGAGTTTAGAATAAAAATCCTTTATTTAGCCCAACGGCGTTTCGGGGTATATCCCCCCGTCTTCAGGGACTTATAGCACAAACACTAATACAAACATATGCATATATATACGCTTGGACATAATTACAAAGTTAAAACATCTGGTGACTCACCTGCTCAGCGTCGCCGCCCGCTCCGGGTGCTTCCTCCTTCCTTCACCCGACGTGCATCATCCACGTAGGACGGCGGCGCCGAGCAGTGACATCACTGCACAGTAACAGCTTGGTTGCTAGGCTACGCGATCTCCATCTGAGAATAATAACAAAGCGCAGCCATTATAACGTTACCAAGGCTTAATCATATTAAAAAACAAATAAATGACAACATGAAACATAAAATTAAAAATGCTAAGCAGTCTGGGTGTTATAGGTGTAACTGCCTGTATTTACAGGCAGATGCATCCAGATTTTTTGAAAGCGAGGTACAATGTTATTAACATACAATTAACTGGCAATATAATATCATGTGCCAGTCCGGGCTCAATAAATCTGGCCATTCAGCCCTGTTGTGGCCCTCTATTTTTATCATATGGCTAGAAGCAATACATTAGTGATCGGTCATTTAATACGTTTTAGATGAAACACTGAAGTCCTAATGTCTCATTAAGCCCCCTGGGTGCTATCGTGTCCAGGGAATAAATCCATTTACTTTCCCGCTGCAGCAGGGTTTTTTCTCTATTGCCTCCCCTTAATGTCGGGGGGACATGATCTATTATGATCGCCCTGATGCTAGGGATAGGGTGTTTTTTAATGGCAAAATGCCTGGCTACAGGCTGATCACTAGTACCACTACTTAACGCCTGTTTGATGGCACTCCGATGTTGGGCCATGCGTTCTCGGAATTGTCTCTGCGTCTTGCCCACATATGACAATCCGCAGGGACAAGTCAACACATATATAATATATGTAGTGGTACAGGTGACAGCCTGATTGATAGTGATACGTTTGCCAGTGTGGGGGTGACCAAATGTTTTACCCGGAATTAGTGTATTACAAGTGGTACACCCCAAACATCTATAACAACCCGTTTTGCGGGTCAAAAAATGAGTGTGCTGCCTTCTCATGAGTGGTGTAATATCCAGTTTGACTACCCTATCCCTAATGTTGGCGCCCCTAGTGTAGCTAGGCAAGAGACGGTTATTTTTAAGGGTGGGTAGTTCTTGATGGCCTATGATTAATTCGGATCAAGAACTACCCACCCTTAAAAATAACCGTCTCTTGCCTAGCTAGCACACTCATTTTTTGACCCGCAAAACGGGTTGTTATAGATGTTTGGGGTGTACCACTTGTAATACACTAATTCCGGGTAAAACATTTGGTCACCCCCACACTGGCAAACGTATCACTATCAATCAGGCTGTCACCTGTACCACTACATATATTATATATGTGTTGACTTGTCCCTGCGGATTGTCATATGTGGGCAAGACGCAGAGACAATTCCGAGAACGCATGGCCCAACATCGGAGTGCCATCAAACAGGCGTTAAGTAATGGTACTAGTGATCAGCCTGTAGCCAGGCATTTTGCCATTAAAAAACACCCTATCCCTAGCATCAGGGCGATCATAATAGATCATGTCCCCCCGACATTAAGGGGAGGCAATAGAGAAAAAACCCTGCTGCAGCGGGAAAGTAAATGGATTTATTCCCTGGACACGATAGCACCCAGGGGGCTTAATGAGACATTAGGACTTCAGTGTTTCATCTAAAACGTATTAAATGACCGATCACTAATGTATTGCTTCTAGCCATATGATAAAAATAGAGGGCCACAACAGGGCTGAATGGCCAGATTTATTGAGCCCGGACTGGCACATGATAATTGTATGTTAATAACATTGTACCTCGCTTTCAAAAAATCTGGATGCATCTGCCTGTAAATACAGGCAGTTACACCTATAACACCCAGACTGCTTAGCATTTTTAATTTTATGTTTCATGTTGTCATTTATTTGTTTTTTAATATGATTAAGCCTTGGTAACGTTATAATGGCTGCGCTTTGTTATTATTCTCAGATGGAGATCGCGTAGCCTAGCAACCAAGCTGTTACTGTGCAGTGATGTCACTGCTCGGCGCCGCCGTCCTACGTGGATGATGCACGTCGGGTGAAGGAAGGAGAAAGCACCCGGAGCGGGCGGCGACGCTGAGCAGGTGAGTCACCAGATGTTTTAACTTTGTAATTATGTCCAAGCGTATATATATGCATATGTTTGTATTAGTGTTTGTGCTATAAGTCCCTGAAGACGGGGGGATATACCCCGAAACGCCGTTGGGCTAAATAAAGGATTTTTATTCTAAACTCCAGTCTGCGCAGTGCCGCTCCTTCTACGCATATTCATTGGACCCACAAGAGGTAACCAGAGAAGGCACGGGCAGCAAGGTAATCCGAGAGGAAAACCAGAGTGCCGGGCATTTCCTAGATATATATATATATATATATATATATATATATATATATATATATATATATATATATATATATATACAGTATATATATATATATATATATATATAAAAGCAGTGTTACTGTTGTCGGCAACTAGTGTGGGCATTAAATATAAGCAGCACTACTACAGTAGTTAACTGTGGGCCTTATCTATATATAAGCAGTGCTACTACTTTCGGAAACTTTTGCCATTATGTATAGGCAGCACTACCACTGTGGGCATATGCAGGAGTACTCGGGGCGTTACGGTTATTGGTACTTTTATATGGCCCTTCCCCATGAAGCAACTCACCTTTATTTTGCCAAGCGCCTTCGACGCGTACTCTCACGATTTTGACTGGTGCTGTGTAAGGTGAATAAGATTGTGCTACTGTTTGGTGTAATTTGGAATGGGAGTACTATTGTGTGGCCATGTCCCATCATTGTGAGATCACACGTCTTTCTTTTGGTGTACGCTGTGCCATTGTAAAGTATGGGAGGGCGCCAATTTATAGTTTGTAGGAGGGTGCTGAACACCCTAGCACCAGCCCTGAATTTATATCTCTAGTGTGAAATATACTGGTGCTATTAGAAATAACTGCAGTATTTCTCGGTACTTGTGGAGTATCACGGCTCCCATCGTATGCCATCGTATGCCATATGTAGTGGCATACGATGCGATACGATTTTTACCGAATTTTGAGCATTTTTGCTCAAAAATCGTATGTGATCGCATCGGATGCCATACGATGGCATGCGATGCGATGGCACCCGATTACGATTTTTGAGCATATTTGCTCAAAAAACGTATGCGATCGCATCGGATGCCATGCGATGCGATGCGATGGCACCCGATTTTGCATTGAAATGCATCAGAATGCATTGAAATGTGTATTAAACTAGTGAAATGCCCTCAAATGCCATTTTTCATAGTGCACCACCCCCACTATCAACGTCAACCCGAAGCGTGGCGAGCGCAGCGAGCCCGCGAGGGGCGGCGGTATGCGTCCTACGACCTTTTCATACCCCCACTATCCACGTCGGCGTGGAGTTGAGAATAGAATAGTGAGCCCGAAGCATGGCGAGGGGACGCGGATACCTGTGAAGCCCGCGAGGGGACGCAAATAGCTGTGAAGGTATCCGCGTCCCCTCGCGGGGCTCGCTGTGCTCGCCACACTTTCTATTCTCAACTCCACGCCGACGTGGATAGTGGGGGTATGAAAAGGTCGTAGGACGCGTACCGCCGCCCCTCGCGGGCTCGCTGCGCTCGCCACGCTTCGGGTGGCGCACTATATGTGTGGCTGTGAGATGTCCTCGGCCAGCAGCACTCAGACCTCGCACATCAGTACAATATGTGTGGCTGTGAGATGTCCGTGGCCAGCAGCGCTCAGAGCTTGCAAATCAGTACAATATGTGTGGCTGTGAGATGTCCTCGGCCAGCAGCGCTCAGAGCTCGCTCATCAGTACAATATGTGTAGCTGTGAGATGTCCTAGGCCAGTAGCACTCAGAGCTCGCACATCAGTACAATATGTGTGGCTGCGAGATGCCCTCGGCCAGCAGCATTTAGAGCTTGCACATCAGTTGGTGCACTATGAAAAATGGCATTTGGGGGCATTTCACAAGTTTAATACACATTTCAATGCATTCTGATGCATTTCAGTGCAAAATCGGGTGCGATCGCATGCGATTTGATCGCATGCGATGCGATTTTAAGCATACGATCTGCATACGATGCAGGTCGTGGGAGCCGTGATACTCCACAAGTACCTATTTCTCTACAATGCGTCTATTGACGCCTGCAGAAAAACTTTTATTTCTTATCAATTCTCTGTTGTTCAAATATTATTTGAGAGATTTGTTTAATAAAACATTTTTGGAATAAACTTGTGCTCTTTGAACAAAACTTTGCAATGTTTCTGTCACCACATGCCTGAACCCAGGGTTCACTTACCGGATCTGGCTGCATTGGCCTTTCACAGCTGCATGTGGCTGCCTGGTCAGTGTCTGTCATGGTGACATGGCTGGTGCTTCTCTGCTACTGACTTTTGTCCTCCCACTGTACTATGAACAGGATCCCAAAGGGCAATGCATGCCAATCCTGTTTTAAAGGGGACTGCATCAAACATGACATCATGTTCAACACAAAATTGTAATTTATTTTCTATTAAAGGGAATCTTTGAGCACTGACTAATGCCAGAGTATAAGCTCACTAACCCTACTCTAGCCACTGTAGGCTATGTGGTTCCTTGTGCATATCTGTACTGATTTACTAATTTATTGTTCTTGACCTCAGCTAATCAACTGACCTGATCCTGTTTAATTTCTCATACCATGTTTGACATATTGATCTGTCTACTATGATTCTGTATGTTTCATGGTGACTAGATCTGTCCCCTATACCAGTGTCTGCTAGCCCCCACACTTGGAATCCCAGAGGGCCGCTATTTCGAAAACTGGCAAGCAAACTTTTCAATGATCTTGCATGAGTTTTCTGTAGGTAGTTTTAATAGTCTCTGGGGTGTCCTATTCCCTTTAAATATATGTGTGGCCGGAGAGCCCGGCACACGTGGTGAATGGCTGCCACGGCACTGAAGGTTAACCCTCCCTGCCGCGGCACCATCTGGACAAAGGGCGCTTGGAGCCAAATTCAAATGTGGACTGTTGTCGGTTGTTTCATTGAACTGTGTGCAGGCTTTCGGCAGGCTGGGAGCATGAGATAGCCAGCTCCCAGCACAGGAGAAGGAGCCCCTGCAGCCAGGATGGCTTTCCTGAGATTCAGGGCTAAGGGAGTCCAGTGCTGAGCACTGGGCACAATGTATAACAAACACTGCACATTGTCACACATGAAAATGAACCACTGACATGTAATGTATTGTAAATTGTATGCGCAGCTCTGAGCTGGGACTACAGGTCCCATGCTGCAGTACTGCAGGGGGATGAAGCCTGGGCAGGGGCACAGGCTTGGTACAATATATAAAATGGAAATAATGTATTTGAAATGTATTTTGAAGGTAAAATGCACTTACTGTACTGCTGTGTCCCAGGGGAGCCCAGGGTCCTGTGTGGTCTGCTGGGTTTCCCCCAGACTTTATCACAAAAACAGAATGCTTTCCCAGATGGCCTCCAAGCTGGGAGCTGCAGGGAAAGGTAGCAAGGGACATCAGCTTTCCAACAAGCTGAGTGGTTCCTTGGAGCTCCATGTGGCTCTCCGTCGGCGGCAGAAGACCCGGGCAGGGGATCAGGGCTGCCCATCTCTGGAGCTCACGTCTGAGCCAGAGATGTTCAGCTAGTCCCCTGGCAGAATCCTGGAAGTAGGTTTTGGAGGGAAACCTTCCCCCTAGCCATACAGACCCACACCTGGCCCCTCAGGTGGGCTGTAGCTCAGAGGAGTAACCACTCCCCTCTGTCCATAGGGACAATGCTGCATGTGCCTAGCACATGCACGTCTCATGCACTTAAGTTGATTGGTTGAAGACCACAGGGTGGGCTTACCCCCTGTGGTGTGCTCTGTAGATTTTGGATAAAAAGGCACCAGTTTTGCCTGGGATTCGTACAATCTACCTGATCTGCATGCTGTAACATCTGTATGCTGTACCTCGTAGAGAGATCTAGGAGAGGGCTCTTTTAAGAGCTTCTACTTTGAGTAAATAAACCATCTATTGCCCAAGACGACTGCTTTCATCTTGCGACCAACAGAATTACTGCAATAATTCCGTTCTCCGGCTGTTCTGGGTATAGCATGCAGCGTCTCCGAGTTCTGCTCTGCCTGCTACTGAAGCAGAGATCTGGTCCGGGACCAGTGGGGAACCAATCGACGCCAGTTCGGGGGGTGTCAGCCGTGTGTCGACACACACATTCCAGCAGGTAGTACTCAGGTGCCAGTGTTTGGGCCTGAGTCGGTATCCGTGGTTCCAGATGCTACGTGGGAGGAGTCTGGTGGTGGCAGCGATAACCCCGCCCACTGCAGAGTGGGCACAGTCAGTAACAGGCGGTTGCTGACGGTAACAGGGAATACCCTATTGGCCAGGTCCCGTGAGACCAGGAACCGCTATCTGTGGACCCGAAGGGCGTAGCCAGAGCGTAAGGGCAGGTGTCCGGTCACAATATGTATCTGCAGTCTTGGCTAACACTACTTAGAGAAGAAGTCCCAGCGGCTGCTGAGTACCAGTGAATGATTGTAGTTCTGGAAAATGGGACTTTTATAGGTGAAACACCCAACAAGTGGGTTCTGTAAGCTCTTGGCCGCATAACATTCAGTGGAATAAAAGATGAAGATAATATCTACCTGGCCTGCCTTAAAACCATTCCCTGAAAGTTTGAAAGGTTAATGTCAAAGAAACCAGAACTTTACTTGCTAGATAATTCCACAATAAATATGCTGACAAACGATCATTTTCTTTATCTAGTGGAATCCCAAACAGAACATGGCATTGTCAGGCTTCAAAGCATAAGTTGGCTGGAGGGTCTAAATATGCTTCTCAGCTAACCTTAACCTAAAAAGCTCTTACATACCCCAACCCTTCATACATCTCAAACCACATCTCATAATACTGTTCCTCAGTCTCTCTGTCTCAGACATCCACCTCACTCAACTATATAAAACCTTGTCTGATCAGACTCTCCCATATCCTTTCAATCTTGATATGCTCTCTGACCGCTCACTTTTTTGCTAGAAACTTCTCCTTTCAAACCTATTTTATTTAAAATTTCCATTTTCCACAATGAACCATACTCACACCTCTTGAGTCAACTCTTAAGGACCTGTGCTTACACTTCTGCATTTATTTTGTGAGATCATTTCCAGTATCAATGGATAATATCTGTGCAGACTGAAGATGACCACTTACATTTAGTGTTAATTCTAGCACCCGCCATCTATGAAAACCCATGCAGTTCCTCTTCCCTGCCTGGGGTGCCGCTGTCTGGTGTTTTTAGCACAGTGTGGTCTGTATATCAGCACTGGTATGCAAACCAGACCTGTGCTAGAAACATTACTTAAGAGAGCGACACCTCAGGCAGGGAAGAGGAACTGCATGGGTTTTCAAAGATGGCGGGTTCGAGAATGAACACTATACATTGGTCGATATGGGTCATTAGAGGTTAATGTCTAACCACATACACAATAATGCTACCCTTTCTTACAATCCTTTTATTTTCACTAAGATCTTATCAGCTATTGCAATCTTTGCCGGCCTATACATGCCAGCTTTATAAAGGGGGTTACTTGGAAGAGGATTACTACTTATTTAACTATAGTATCCCTTGATGAGAGAGCACTAGGCCATGGTGTTTAGCTGTGCAGAATGGACAGGGTATTGAAAGCAACTGTCCAAGGCTTTAATAAGCTTAAATGGGAAGTATTGTGTTTGCTACTTGTTTGGATGACTCTGTCTTATGCCCAGTCAGGAGCCATATTTGTGTTGTTATTCTGGTGAAACCAGATTTGTATTCTTTACAGCTGTCAAAGTCTGTAGTACAGCTTGACTAATTTATGGGACAGTACTAAGAGGGTCTCATTCATATTTTACATGGGGGGGGGGGGGGGGGGGCTTCCGAACAGGAGGAATTGCCTCACAGTGTACAATCCTTATAGATCACTGTTTACAGCTGACGCATGAATCAGAGGTTCTTGTATTGTATTCTGTTAGCTGTCCAGGTGTCTGTTGTGATCATGTTATACTATTTCTTAAATACTATATAAATAAAGAGATAACTCATGTGTAAACAAGGCTGTATTTCTGTAAAATGTCTGCTTCCGATTACACAACTGGAGTTATATTTTAATCCACAGGAGTTGAGGCTGAGCACAGATTGAGACCCATTTTGGAGATCATAGCTCACTGTCCCCTGACTTGTCTGTAAGTGAAGCATCCGGAAGTTCTGCACTGCCAAGAATCCTCAGTGACATTCTGCACCCACTTCACAGTCACCAGCCGAGTCTCAGGTTTCTAATTGTCACATATCCGCTGACCCCAAGAGAGGGTGGTGATTGCCGTCTGCTCAGCTCTGCAATCGAGACACATGTTATTCTGCTCCTGGAATTAACCATATGTTCCCCAAAGATAAACACACACCTTTTATACAACCTTAGTGGTCCAGATAACTAGGGCTCCATCCATCCCACTGCTGCTGAAAGTGTTCACATTGGTCAGGTCTCCATCAACAACTGATAACTGGCTGTGGAATGATGGGAAGGATGAGATTTGGCAGTATATCAGACCTAGATGATTACATTATACAGGGTAAGTTTACGAAGATGGGAGTTCTATTGATGATGGGATGTTCCCAATAGCAACCAATCAGATTCTATCTAGTATCTTCTAGAAGGTGCGAAATAAATAAGAATCTGATTGGTTACTATGGGCAACACCCCATTTTTAATAGTTCTCCAATCTTAGTTAATTTACCCCTATATTTCTTTAACCCCTTCCCGACATTTGACGTACATGTACGTCATGGTCGGGAAGTACTTCCCGACATTTGACGTACATGTACGTCATGACTTCTAACTGTCACTGCGTCTAGAGACGCAGTGACAGTTAGGTGATGTCTGCTGTCCCTGACAGCAGACATCCCCCCTCGCCGCCCAGGGGGGGCAGGGGTGCCCCCCCCCCGGTCGGCGATCGCTGTGATTGGCTGTTCAAATCTGAACAGCCATTCACAGCGTTTCCTGTGTTACCGGCGGCTAAGCCGCTCGGTAACACAGGGATCGGTGGTGATCGGTGCTGTCAAGTACAGCACCGATCACCACCGATGTGCAGCCCCCCCTCGAACCCGCCGGGCACTCACCCGGCAGCAGCAGCTCCCCCGGAGCGTCTGGAGCGCACGCAGCGCTGCCCTCCTCCCCCCTCCCCCCCGCAGCAGCAGCAGCAGCATCAAGCTGCAGAAAAAGTTAAAAATTAAATATATGCACTGAAAAAATATATTTATATATATATATATATACACACACACATATATATATATATATATATATATGTGTGTGTATATATATGTGTGTATATATATATATATATATACACACATATATATATATATATATATGTGTGTGTGTGTGTGTGTGTATATACCGCACCGATTACCACCGATCGCCAGCCCCCCCCCCTCCCACCCGGCAGCCCCCCTCCCACCCACCCGGCTGCCGCAGCGCCAGCACCCCTCCCACCCCCCCGCCAGCCGCAGCGCCAGCCCCCCTCCCAAAGCTGGTGACTAAAATGGGGTCACTTGTGGGGGGGTTCCACTGTATTGGTGCTTCGGGGGTCTTGCTAATGCGACATAGCACCCACCATTCATTCCACCACCAAAAATCACTCCTTCCCTTCTGAGTCCTGCCATGCACCCAACTGGTATTTTTTGGTCACACGTGAGGCATTGCCGTACTCGGGAGAAATTGGGGCACAGATTTTGGGGTGCTTTGTCTCCTTCATTCCTTGTGAAAATAAAAAATTTTGAGCCAGAACTGCATTTTTCTGTAAAAAATTACATTTTTTTACACAAAAATGCAGATCTGGCTCAAAATTTTTCATTTTCACAAGGAATGAAGGAGACAAAGCACCCCAAAATCTGTGCCCCAATTTCTCCCGAGTACGGCAATGCCTCATGTGTGACCAAAAAATACCAGTTGGGTGCATGGCAGGACTCAGAAGGGAAGGAGTGATTTTTGGATTTTGCAGCACAGATTCTGGTTGAATGACCCCCGAAACACCCATACAGTGGAACCCCCCCACAAGTGACCCCATTTTGCAAACTACACCCTTCAGGGAATTCATCAAGGGGTATAGTGTACATTTCAAACCCCCCGGGGTTTCACCAATTTTGATACAACTGAGCTGTGAAAATGAAAAATTAATTTTTTTCATTTTCACTGCCCAGTTGTACCACAATTGGTGAAACCCCTGGGGGTTTGAAATGTACACTATACCCCTAGATGAATTCCCTGAAGGGTGTAGTTTGCAAAATGGGGTCACTTGTGGGGGGGTACCTAACTTTTAGCATCTTATGGTGCCTAGAAACCTACATTGTGCCTAAAAAATAATCTCATAAAAAGGAGGCTCCAAAATCAAGTAGGTGCTCCTTCTATTATGAAGCCTGTGGTTTGGTCACCGTGCACACTAGGGCCACATATAGGATATTTATGAAAACCAAAGAATTGGGGGAATCAATTTTTAGTCACATTTCTCTAGTAAAATCTACTGTGTTCCTTAGAAAAATGTATTAATATTGCAAATCTGCAAAAAAAATGAAATTTTGAAATTTCACCTACACTTTCTTTTAATTTCTGTGAAACACCTAAAGGGTTAACAAACTTCCAAAATGCTGTTTTGAATACTGTGAGGGGTGCAGTTTTTGAAATGGCATCATTTATGGGGGTGTCTCACATACAAGTCCCTCAAAGTCACATCATAACTGACCTGGTCCCTAAAAAAATCAGAGTTTGAAATTTTCTTGAAAATTTGAGAATTTGCTATTCATATTTGAAGCCTCCTAGTGTCCAAAAAAATGAAAAGGAGGTTGAAATAATGATTGCAACATAAAGTAGACATATGGTCTTTGTTAGTTATTAACTATTTTGAGTGGTATGTTTATTTGTCTCACAAGCAGAAAATGTGACATTTTGCAAATTGCAAAATTTTCCATTTTTTCACGACATTTTGGTATTTTTCACAAAAAAACACAGACTGTATCGACCCAAATTTACCACTAACTTGAAGTACAATGTGTCACGAGAAAACAATCTCAAAATCACTGGGATAAGTAAAAGCAAAAAAAAGTTATCCCCACTTAAGTGAAACATGTCAGATTTGAAAAAAATGGCTCTGTCAGGAACGCAAAAACTGGCTCTGTCAGGAAGGGGTTAAAAGGTAGGCTCACAAAATATAGGGGGTCATTCTGGTTGACTCTGAAAATTTTGCAGCTTTGCGAGCCAACTAAACATCGCCCGACGCCTGCATGGACGCCCCCCTAGCACAGCTAATATCTCTGCATGCATGTGAATGGATGTTTTGCATAAACATCCATTCGCAGCCTTGCGTGCGGGGCCAAAATCATTTGATGGTCGCCGACCATCGAATGATTTCTAAAGCGCTCGCAAATCTCATTCACTCTGGTGACTCAGATTTGCGTCTCCCTGGTACGGGAAGAGGGCAGGCAGCTGACATCTGGGGACATCAGCTATCCACCCCGGCACCCGCGTCATGGCCGAATTACCATGGGAATGCCCAGCATTTGAATGGGAATAAAGAGAAAAACAACCTAGGTTGATTCGGAGCGCTTGTCCTGTGCTGTTGACCCAATATACCAAGCAGCTGCTACAAAAGGGAGCTCCGGTCCAGATGAGTGAGCAGGTAAGTCCAAACCACAATTGTGACCAAGGGGAAATCCAGATCAGCACCTACGCGTTTCACTTTGATAAAGCTGACAGGTGCTCAGTGAAACTCGAAGGTGCTTATCTGGATTTCCCCTTGGTCACAATTGTGGTTTGGACTTACCTGCTCACTCATCTGGACCTGAGCCCCATTTCCCTGGAGAACTTCTCTGCCATTATATTGGCCTTACACGGCATATATCGTTGAGGTTCCCAGTCGGGTATACTTTGCCCTAATTCATTAGGACCAAATTCACCTCCCCCCCCAAGGACTTCCAACAAGGGACTATGCCCGGGTCAAGTGCAGGGTTATATGATCTAATGACCTCTAGATCCAAACCAGCCACCATTGTTTTTATTGTCCATTTACCTTTTTTTATACTGTGTTTTTTGTATTTAGTATTGTGCCATTAAATGTGTTATATTTTTACATTGATTAATTTGCAAGATTAATCCTTTTTTAGCGCTGCTCCTACGTTTCTCTTTGAATGGGAATGCCCATGAAAATACTCAACTGTTTTATGTTTTATGTATGTGTGGCTATATATATATATATATATATATATATATATATATATATATATATATATATATATATATATATATATATATATATATATATATATATGATGTAAGCAAGAAGGTGGCACTCCCGGATTTTAGCAAGTGAAAAAAGCAAGTTTATTGCAGTACAAGCCCTCCGACATGTTTCGCGCACAATCCGCCCGTCCTCAGGGATCCCTGAGGATGGGCGGATTGTGCCCGAAACTTGCTAAAATCCGGGAGTGCCACCTTCTTGCTTACATCGTATATTGAAGGACCAGTTCCTAACAGGGAGGCACCGGGTAAAGTACCATTGGAAGGACATAAAGGGAGTGCCGGTCATTGTGGACTGTGTGTGTGTGTGTGTGTATATATATATATATATATATATATATATATATATATATATATATATATATATATAAAATGACACACACCTTGATGTGGAGATAAATACAGGTGCACACATCATCATTGAGATCATAAATCATAGTTAGATAATAGTTATAGATGAAAGGTATTTGGATGTGTCCTGTAATTTATTGGGATCTATTCAACCTTTGTAAATTTACCGTGATAAAAGATGTAATTATGGACTATGATGACAGTTTTGCTGCTATCTTTGCAGCATGTACATGTTTTCTCTGCCGTTATATAGGACATAATATATTCTTCCACCTGATGCTGTTTTGATGTAGGGTGTCCACGTCTTCGCTGTTATTCTCCTGTACAGCCTTTTTATCCAGATTGCGGAAATGCTGCATAGCTGACGTAGCAGACTTGGAGCTCTGCCTCTGGGCGTCATTTCTACTGATGAACTCCATTTTCCCAGGTCCAGAGTATGAATACAGATAGGGGGCATAGTCATATCCCTGAGGAAGAGATTATTAGACTAAAATCTATGAAACAATTACATATTTATTAAACATTAAAATGAACTTGTCATTCTCAACATAACACCAACAATGAGGATATTGTACACAATATACAGTATTTATACTGCACACACTATGCAGCAGTATGCAATAATACACTGGATGACATATACTGCACAACAGCGTCAATGGCCATCTTGATTTTGTACTAATAAAAATAATACATACAATCTCATTTCATAAACACTACCAAGAAACAAATTGGAGTGACAGACTTAAGGAGCCTTAACAAATGGTAAGAATTGTATATATGTGGCATTTGTGATGCACGGATTCAGAAAATGTGAATCTAGGAAAACATTGGTCCAATTTAATTAGGACTCCATCCAAGAACAGAGGCCTTTTCCACCCAAAGCCATGATCTGCATCATATAGTTATGTGTGTGATATGTATTCAAAGAACTACAGTATTACTAATAAATAATTGTTAATTTAAGGGAATTTACATATCAGTACAGTACATAGCTGGATCCAGCCAACCTGAATTAAGTGAACTAGGAAAAAGAAGCCTTTCATTATCTGTTACTCAATTATGAAAATCAGACAGTAGATGGCCAGTTCTTATCCCAATTTTGTTCCCATTAGATCACAGTTACCATCTATGTTTTAGCTTCATGTTGATTAAAGATAATATATTATAAAAAAAACAGCACTATAGTTAAGAAGAACGGTCATCGTATTCATTGTTCCAAGTTAAAAGTTAGAAACTTTGGGGGTTATTTTGGTTCACTCTTTCTGACAAATTCCTTCTTAGATGGACAAAACCATGTGCACTGCAGGGGGCCCAATGTAAAATGTGCAGAGAGAATTCGATTTGGGTGAATTATTTTGTTTCTGTGCAGGGAAAATATGGACTGCTTTATTTTTACACTGCAATATAGATCTCACTTTGAAGTAAAACCCTACCCAAATCTAACTCTCTCTGCACAAGTAACATTTGCCCCACCTGCAGTGCACATGGGGCCTTATTTTGGTTCATTCTTTCTGACAAAATCCTTCTTAGATGGACAAAACCATGTGCACTGCAGGGGGGGCAGATGTAACATGTGCAGAGAGAATTAGATTTGGGTGAGTAATTTTGTTTCTGTGCAGGGAAAATACTGACTGCTTTATTTTTACACTGCAATATAGATCTCACTTTGAAGTAAAACCCCACCCAAATCTAATTCTCTCTGCACAAGTAACACCTGCCCCACCTGCAGTGCACATGGTTTTGCCCATCTAAGAAGGATTTTGTCAGAAAGAATGAACCAAAATAAGGCCCATGGTTTTGTCCATCTAAGAAAGAATTTGTCAGAAAGAGTGAACCAAAATAGCCCCCTTTGTGAGGAAGTCTCCATTAATTCTGTCAACAGAAAATTATTCTGTCTGCTCATAATCACTTTTTATTTAATTTTATCAGTCGCACTTTTGTTTAACTGTGTTCTGAATAGGATACTGTTCTGCAGACTTTACCAAGGCATGGATATTCTAATGGCTGTTATTCTACAGAAATTACTGGCTGTTCTTTATTATAGATTTTTTTAAAGGTGTTTAATGGGGCCTACAAACTTAGCTATTTTGTGTCAGAAAATTACCCTACATTGCTCCGTGTGGAGGGCCATAGTGATATCAATGCACGGCCCTGCGTGCCGCTATCGCTGGGTGATGCAGATCATGAATGCAGTATAAATCTTGTCAGATCGCCTGTGTTCTCACCAGAGAACACTGGCCTTGACAGATCGCTCAAGACATATCGCTGACACATCGCTCAGATTGCTCTGCAACATCCCCACATGTGTAGGCCCCTTTACTGTATTAAGATATAATTTTATCACAATATAGACTTTGTTTGGGTTTCTGTTATGGTAGACACCTAACTATAAAAAAAACCTTCAATTAAAATGTAGTTCTCTTCCCTGTTCCAGAGTATGAGAAAAGATAGGAGTTTAGCCATGTTTTCCTTTTCTAATATTTGTATAAATTACAATTGTATAAATAGAACTTATTTTTTTCAGGTAATATAAAGAGTGGCCATTTTTGCATCATTAATAAACTGCATTTACAGCTATATTTTATACCCCACGTTCTGAGATTTCTAGTATGCATCTCTGGAGTTGAAATGAGAAAGAAAAAAAGACTTCAAGTGATCAATTATTAATTATAATAATAATTTTATATATATCTAGCGCTCTTTCTCCAACAGGACTCAAGGTGATTTTCGAATAACATGTTAAACTGGTGAAGTAACAGACACCCTCTTTCTCAGAGGCAGTCTTTGGCTATTGCGAGGACAGTATGTTCAAGATGTTTATCAAGAGAAATGACCATAGAACGTACAGTATCTCAATGGGAAGCTGAAATAGAAGCATAGATATCTCTCATCTCCTGAGACCAGCCCTACCTCAAGCCTAGCCAAATGTATCTCTTCTCTTAGTAGCTTGGTCCCAAAACCTAAAAGGCACCATTGCCAGAAAATCTGTGGGTATTTAATTTTAAGAGGAATGTACAGTGTTGTATTTGAGACTGGGTGAAAAACTATAATATAACAGAATCATATGTGAACTTCAAACCATAGGGTTGGATTCTGGTGTGGAAAAATGTGTAATGCTGGCCACACATCAGATCTACATTCCTCCAACCATCCAACTATTTGCTTGGATGGAATAAAAATATGGTACTGGATGGGAGCAAAGGACAATCAGAAATGTGCTCACAAACCTAGGAAAATGGACAAATACATTCAGTCAGTCAGTCAGTCAACATTCAGTCAAATTGTTTAAATCAAACAGGTTCAACTACAGTACTGTGTCTGAGCGACAGTTGTTGTCCTTTTCCAGATTTTGGAGAAAAGTTGGCCTGATGTGTGGTCAAAATTAGGCAGGTCATCTGCTCCCAGTATGAAGGGAGACTAGTATTTATACCAGCTCTGGCTCAGCTAAGGCACAACTGTCATAATTGAACAGAATACAAAATTGAGAATCCTTCTGCAAAATAGGAATGGGCACATTATTAGGTATCAGGAGCAGATTCATGAATGAATTAAAAAATCTGGATATTCTATCATTAATAATTGCGCTTTCTACTGAATATCATTTTAGTATAAATGTTTGACTACCTTGAAAAATGTATATAACATCCCTTAAGACCTTTAAGCTCAGTTTGTGCTACAAGATTCACATAAACATTATTAATAGTTTACAGTGTTTGATTATTTGATGTGCTGAAAAACAAAACAGCAACAGAGGAGCACATGCTTTTAAAATAGATTCCACGTCAACATGATTAGTGGTAGATAAGCTTACAGCTGCGACAAGCCGGGACTCATTCACAAATAGAACACTCAGGAAGGGGAGATTGTCAGTCTTCAACTCCGTGACTCTGTAATAGAGAAGACAGGAAACAGCACTGAACAGGTGGTGGAGAACAGACTGATTTACATCCACTTCAAGAGCACACGATCAGCATTTGAGTCAATGTAGGAGACAGCTTTCTTGAGGCCTGTGCAACTTGCAATTTAAATTGCACCAACTTTGTCTTTGTGATCTTGGTCTTGAAAATATTTGGAGTGAAGTGTAGGATGGGAGGATATTATCTGGGTCATATATAGAAAGGCTTTCATCCGAAATACCAAAATCCTTATAAAACCTATCAAAATTAACTGACACAGTTATACAGTAGTGGCCAAAATTGTGGAAACCTTTTATAAAAAGGTGTATTTTTTAGTTTGATGATTTTGCAGGGCTCGTGAATCTAAGTCAGTGAAGACTGCCCAGGGACCTTTTTACTGTGCATTTGGAAAACATGGCCGACCATTTACTGTGTTGGGTCTTCAGTGTTCCATACAGAGGTTGTCATATCTATTACAGTTACAGGAATAGGACATTCTCCAACATACTCACTAGTACTTGGTGTCTTACATTTTGTCGTGTGTTGAATCTGCTAGATTGACACAACTGTTGTGATCGACCCAGGCAAGGTATTGTCCACTAGGAGAGAAGCAGACACTGTGCACCCATCCTCCACTCTCCCCCCTCATGTACAGGAGCTCTCCAAATGGCATCTTTGCACCCCACAGAGTTGGACTTGGTTTATCTTCGATTTCCTTCACATATGCTGAAAAGATTCTGGAAAAAAAAACTCAGATACATGGGCTGATGTGGCTCTTTCCTTTTAATGATTCAATTTCACATGCAAATATTTTTGGGCACAGTAATTGACAAAATCTTGAAATAAAATTGTTCAGATTCTGTGGTTTAAAAATAAAGATGCAGTTTCTTGCTCTTTCAGGATTGCTTGTAATTTCCCCAATCATACTTCAATAAAATCACTCCACCTCAGGGCTTAACGTGATACTGGACAGGTATTGGAACTAATTTCACCTGCTACTAATGATCCGGGCCCGGTGGGGGTCCTGGACAGCCCCCCCCCCCCCCATACCCTATCCCTCCTGGGCAGCAGCAGCACCTCACTGCCACCATGAGAGCTCATGCTGAGCCTGCTGTCAGTAGGTATGTGTTGCTGCTGAGGTGGGGGGTGGCAATAACACTCCCCCCTAGACTTTTTTCACCCTCCTTAAACATTTTGGGGCGTGGTCTAATTGTGGGCAGTGACCACATCTCCCGCTATTAGGCCACACCCACACCCCCGCAAATTTTACCGGGGCACGGCATTTCCTCTCGGCCCTGCTCTCAAGTATGTGCATACCTTGTGTCCCCCTCGCAGCTTACTTTCTCTCTGTGGGGTAGATTTATTAAGCTTGGTGAAGTGATAAACTGTATGGTTTTCATCACCGTCCATTCAGCTCCTGTGAAGCTACAGGCTTGGTTTGAAAAATGACAGGTAAGAGCTGATAAAAACCAGACAGTTTATCACTTTACCAAGCTTAATAAATCTACCCCTGAGTTCCTCAAGCACCCCCCCCCCCTCCCCCCTTGTCTTTAGCATGTACACAGCCTGATCCTTCTAGCGGTTCAACTGTACTTCAGCAGTAGTGATGGCATGACATCATACATGTCGTGTCAGGAAAACAAAGCTGATGGAACAGGCTTTTATGATGGAATTACTGTGCAGTACTGCGGTGGAGGTGGAGCTTAGTTCCCCCACCATTACAGGTGGTAAAACTCAGTTCCACCCTACTTTAACCCCTGCTCCAAAATGTCTCTAGATTTGATGTACATGAACCCTGAAATACAGAAAATCAGGGTCACTGCTAAAAATGGTGCACTACAGTAAATGTCTATTACCGAAACATAAAAAGTCGTTCAAATGACTCCAGTTTGATTTTGCACTTGCCCAAATTACCAGACTAGTGAGGGGATTATGTCACAACACAGCTTGCTGGGCAAGTGAGTAAATGGCTCCAGAAGCTTATTTATACACCCAGGTTATTGAGTAAAGTTCCTAGATGGATGTCACTGTACCTGCACTGAAAGTCACAGCTGCCAGCTGCCAGTAGGACATTGTTTGGATGCCAGGCCAAGCTCAAAATTGTGGAACGAATAGATTTCTTGATATGTTTGCTGATCCACCTGTCACAATAAGGTACATTTTACATTAGATGACATATCTATGATAAATGCAGATATGATAATTATTGTGTAGAAGAAAAAAAGGTGGCATGAATTACTTTTTTAGATCAAGATAATCATATCACAGTCTCAGACACTGACTGCTTCATGGCAATGATAAGAAATGGCTCAATCAATATTCTCTTCTCTTTTTTGCATGCACAGAAAAAAATAAACTTTGGGTACTCTTTACCTAGCATGGCGCCCACGATTTTGATCGTGGGCATCGCAGGTAAAAAAATCGCGGGCATTGAATGCACTAAAAATCGGGTGCGACGCGATGCCCGCGATTTCCCATAGGGAAAAATGTTAAATGTCTCAATTGACCCGATTTTACTGTTCAATGCCTCAATTGACCCGATTTTTCCATAGGAAACAATGTTAAATGGCCCACAGAGGCCAAATAGCCACCCTGAAGTGTGAAATGGCCCCCACAATTGTTAACGCCACCCCACGATCAACGTGAACCCGAAGCGTGGCGAGCCCGCGAGGGGCGGCGGTACGCGTCCTACGACCTTTTCATACCCCCACTATCCACGTCGGCGTGGAGTTGAGAATAGAATAGTGTGGTGAGCGCAGCGAGCCACCGTGCCCGAAGCTTGGCGAGGGGACGCGGATACCTTCACAGGTAAACGCGTCCCTTCGCGGGCTTCACAGGTATCCGCGTCCCCTCGCGGGGCTCGCCACGCTTCGGGCTCGCTGCGCTCGCCACACTATTCTATTCTCAACTCCACGCCGACGTGGATAGTGGGGGTATGAAAAGGTCGTAGGACGCGTAACGCCGCCCCTCGCGGGCTTGCTGCGCTCGCCACGCTTCGGGTTCACGTTCATCGTGGGGTGGCGTTAATAATTGTGGGGGCCATTTCACACTTCAGGGTGCCTATTTGGCCTCTGTGGGCCATTTAACATTGTTTCCTATGGAAAAATCGGGTCAATTGAGGCATTGAACAGGAAAATCGGGTCAATTGAGACATTTAACATTGTTCCCTATGGGAAATCGCGTCGGCCGCACCCGATTTTTTAGTGCATTCAATGCCCGCGATGGCCGCGATGGGCGCCGTGCTAAGTAAAGAGTACCAAACTTTGTTACTTAGCAGAAGCTGATTTGAGAAACAAATAAAAAAATGTCTTTAAAGTGCAATTATGTTTGAGTGGCCATGGCAGCCAAACCTCTGAGATCTAGGGCAAGGATCCATGGCCCTCATTCTGGTCTGGTCGCTACATTGCGACCGATGTTTACTGCCTGGCATGCACATAATTGCTTATGCGCATGTGCAGGCCTTCACTGCAGGCACCCTCAAAGACTTGCATAGTCTCTGAGGCACTCGCAGTGTGGAGGACGGGCAGGGGGCGTTCCCATATGAAAAGAATGGGTGCACCCAGGAAAATGCTGGGCGTCCCCATACAAACGGGTGGCTACCTGCCTTCCGGGGGAGGGCGGCTGACATCACCGGATGCCAGCTGCCCACCCTGTTCTCGGAGCAGGGCACTGCTAATCTGAGTCACCAGAGAGTGACTTATATTAGCGACCGCTATAGAAATCATTCGATGGTCAGCGACCATCAAATGATTTTGGGTCCCCACGCAAGCCTGAGAATGAATGTTTATGCAAAACACCCATTCACTAGAGGGGGGCGGCCAATCGTACAGCCGGTGGTAGGAGTAACATGGCTCGCAAAGTAGTGAACTAATGCTGCTTTGCGAGCAGACCAGAATGAGGGCCTATGTCAGCTCTTGGAGCCGCAAAGGTACTTTGCCTGCTGGAACACAGGAGAACCAGAAATGCTGCTGTGTAGAGGTGTTCTCCTAGTCTGGCTTAGAACCTCTCTCACCACAGCATTTTAAGGGAATTGACGTAACACAAAGTTTTAGTTGATTAGTCTCCTTCCAGACACCACAAACTCTAACTCCTGCGTCTAAGTTAACAGGCATTAAATGTTGGTTACCTGTTGCCAGACTCTGTTTATCTATGTGCCATCACTTGTTTGGTACCTGTTGCCTGATTTGGAATTGTCTCTCATCTGTCCATTGCCTGTTTGCATTAATATTTGTAATACCTGTTGCCTGATCTAAATTGCACCTGACCTGTTTTTTTTTTAACCTTTAATATTGCTGGATATCCATGGCCAGACTCAAACAGTATCTAACCTGCTGCTGTAAGGTTTCCTCAACTTGGCCAGACACATCACTTGTTTGCTTAAATCCTGAGATTACCCATAATCCATCTGAGAGGCCATGGCGTAGCTAGAAATGTAGTGTCCCCCAGACAAAAAATGTTTATTGTGCCCCCCAACATTAACTAAACCTTTTTTTTACCGACATGGTCATTGTCAGGGGTTTCTTTCTTATTGTCAGGCGTAATATGGTTGTGGCCAAAGTTACATGCTCATTGTCAGGGTTTAAATCCTCATTGCCAGGGGTTTCACGTCACAGCATGCCAGCCCTCCCAGAATCTGGCACTTTCGGATAGCTCTGTACGTGCTGCGCTCCACTGACAGATGCTAGAGGTCCAGTAGGACCTTTAGCATCTGTCTCACCCAGGGCTGCTGACATTTTTGGTGTGCTGTTCTTAAGCAGATTCCATGCATATGGCCAGACCGCATAGAATCTACAGAGACCATGCGCCATTTCCAGCGCTTGATCTGCGGCAGCCTTTTCACAGCACTGCTGTGAGGTGAGCAGCATACCTATATATATAATCTGGTTACTCCCGTTGTTGCTATTTACTTTGACATTTTGCCATGGGGATTCATTTGCAAATGTAGAGATATACTACAATGCTTTTTTGAATGAATACATTAATAAGCATAGCTGGGAATGACCTATATTACTCACCAGTCATTATCTATTTCAAAGTAACAGATGGAGATAGTCTGTGATCCACTGCCCACTGCAATCTTGTTCTCCTGGGGTGACCACTTGACACAAGTTGCTGCTCGGTTAATGCGCAGTAAGACCAAGGTAGGCTTCCACACACCATCTCGGAGAGTCCACACATAAGCATTTCTGTCCGCAGCACAGGTCACAATACGGTTAGAGTTTGGGGCCCAGTCAATACCTGGAATATATGGAGTGTGTTACAGTTTTCATAGCAAAGATGTAAAGAGTACATACAGTATGTAGATGGAATGAAATGCTCAGACATTCTCGGAATCTCAACATGTGAGTTGTTGACATAGTTAGAATAAGATTAGGCTGTGGGGTGGTAAGGTTAGGAATAGGCACCAGTGGGAGGTAAGGCTAAGGGTGCGAGGAGAGGGAGAGTTAGGATTGCAAGTAAGGGTTAAGGGAAGAATACATACTGTAATGCTGGAAAATCAGAGGTCTGCACTAGAAGTGGCGGTCACATGACCGCTGGGACCTAGAAACCGCACTGAAGCAGCTGCAGCTATCAAGAGTAGGTAAGTGTCCGCTCAGCCACCAGAGATAATATGCCCACATGTCAACATTTCATCATTGTCTACATAATTACTGTTAATGTTTCATACCACATTCCAGGACTATTAGTACAAGATAAGGATATGGGAAATGCAATATATCCCATCTATAGTCTATAAGGATGCTTAATCCAGCACTGCTACACAGCCTAACAACAGGTCTGAATCAGGCCCAGAGAGTGACAGAATGAGGAAGTAATGAAGGGGATGAGGCATGGGCTGGTGCTACCATTACGTATACATAAGCGGTTGTCTGGGGTGTCAGTGGTTAGGAGGCTTCTAAAACACTGATTTATGACACTTATTCAGTGATTTTAATGCCCGGTTGCCCTGGAAATGACAGATGGCTTTTACTGCTTAGTTACAGGTATATTTCATCATGTGCTGGCATTTTTACAGTGTATAGTTTACAATGTAATGCCTCCTAAATGTTGTATTTACTTACTGAAAAATTCTGCAACCCTGTGTGTATTCACTATGTGTCCCTGATGGATTCGGTATGAAATCCCGACGGTCAAAATCCCGAATGGGTCAAAATACCGACAAGGACAAAATCCGGACATGGACAAAATCCCGACATTTAACCCCTTCCCGACATTTGACGTACATTTACGTCATGGTCGGGAAGTACTTCCCGACACATGGCGTAAATGTACGTCATGGCTTCTAACTGTCACTGCGTCTATAGACGCGGTGACAGTTAGGAGATGTCTGCTGTCCCTGACAGCAGACATCCACCCTCGCCGCCCAGGGGGGGCAGGGGTGCCCCCCCTGGTCGGCGATCGCTGTGATTGGCTGTTCAAATCTGAACAGCCATTCACAGCGTTTCCTGTGTTACCGGCGGCTAAGCCGCTCGGTAACACAGGGATCGGTGGTGATCGGTGCTGTTAAGTACAGCACCGATCACCACCGATGAGCAGCACCCCCCTCCCACCCACCCGGCACTCACCCGGCCCGGCAGCAGGCTCACCCGGCGGCGGCAGCGGCAGGAGCGCACGCAGCGGCAGGAGCGCACGCACCCCCCTCCCCCCCCCCTGCCAGCCGCAGCAGCAGCATGAGCTGCATAAAAAGTAAAAAAAAAGAATGATAATGAACTGAATTATATATATATATATATGTGTGTGTATATATATATATATATATGTGTGTATATATATATACACATATATATATATATATATGTATATATATATATATATGTGTGTATATGTATATATATATATATATACATACACACACATATATATATATATATATATATACACACACACATACATATATATATATAAAGATATTCCCGACATATGACGTATATATACGTCATGGTCGGGAGGTACTTCCCGACCAAAGACGTATATATACGTCATGGTTTTAAACTGTCACCGCGTCTATAGACGCGGTGACAGTTTGGAGATGTCTGCTGTCCCTGACAGCAGACATCCCCCCTCGCGGCGATCGCTGCGATTGGCTGTTCAAATGTGAACAGCCAATTGCAGCGTTTTCTGTGTTACCAGCGGCTAAGCCGCTCGGTAACACAGTGATCGGTGGTGATCGGTGCTGTTAAGTACAGCACCGATCACCACCGATCGCCAGCCCCCCTCCCTCCCACCCACCCGGCTGCCGCAGCGCCAGCACCCCTCCCACCCCCCCGCCAGCCGCAGCGCCAGCCCCCCTCCCAAAGCTGGTGACCAAAATGGGGTCACTTGTGGGGGGGTTCCACTGTATTGGTGCTTCGGGGGTCTTGCTAATGCGACATAGCACCCACCATTCATTCCACCACCAAATATCACTCCTTCCCTTTTGAGTCCTGCCATGCACCCAACTGGTATTTTTTGGTCACATGTGAGGCATTGCCGTACTCGGGAGAAATTGGGGCACAGATTTTGGGGTGCTTTGTCTCCTTCATTCCTTGTGAAAATGAAAAATTTTGAGCCAGAACTGCATTTTTCTGTAAAAAATTACATTTTTTTACACAAAAATGCAGATCTGGCTCAAAATTTTTCATTTTCACAAGGAATGAAGGAGACAAAGCACCCCAAAATCTGTGCCCCAATTTCTCCCGAGTACGGCAATGCCTCACATGTGACCAAAAAATACCAGTTGGGTGCATGGCAGGACTCAGAAGGGAAGGAGTGATATTTGGATTTTGCAGCACAGATTCTGGTTGAATGACCCCCGAAACACCCATACAGTGGAACCCCCCCCCACAAGTGACCCCATTTTGCAAACTACACCCTTCAGGGAATTCATCAAGGGGTATAATGTACATTTCAAACCCCCAGGGGTTTCACCAATTTTGATACAACTGAGCTGTGAAAATGAAAAATTAAATTTTTTACACAAAAATGCAGTTCTGGCTCCAAATTTTTCATTTTCACAAGGAATGAAGGAGACAAAGCACCCCAAAATCTGTGCCCCAATTTCTCCCGAGTACGGCAATGCCTCACATGTGACCAAAAAATACCATTTGGGTGCATGGCAGGACTCAGAAGGGAAGGAGTGATTTTTGGATTTTGCAGCACAGATTCTGGTTGAATGACCCCTGAAGCACCCATACAGTGGAACCCCCCCACAAGTGACCCCATTTTGCAAACTACACCCTTTAGGGAATTCATCTAGGGGTATAGTGTACATTTCAAACCCCCAGGGGTTTCACCAATTTTGATACAACTGAGCTGTGAAAATGAAAAATTAACTTTTTTACACAAAAATGCAGTTCTGGCTCCAAATTTTTCATTTTCACAAGGAATGAAGGAGACAAAGCACCCCAAAATCTGTGCCCCAATTTCTCCCGAGTACGGCAATGCCTCACATGTGACCAAAAAATACCATTTGGGTGCATGGCAGGACTCAGAAGGGAAGGAGTGATTTTTGTATTTTGCAGCTCAGATTCTGGTGGAATTTTGGTGGGTGCTATGTCGCATTAGCAAGACCCCCAAAGCACCAATACAGTGGAAGCCCCCACAAGTGACCCCATTTTGCAAACTACACCCCTCAGGGAATTCATCTAGGGGTATAGTGTACATTTCAAACCCCCAGGGGTTTCACCAATTTTGATACAACTGAGCTGTGAAAATGAAAAATTAAATTTTTTACACAAAAATGCAGTTCTGGCTCCAAATTTTTCATTTTCACAAGGAATGAAGGAGACAAAGCACCCCAAAATCTGTGCCCCAATTTCTCCCGAGTACGGCAATGCCTCACATGTGACCAAAAAATACCAGTTGGGTGCATGGCAGGACTCAGAAGGGAAGGAGTGATATTTGGATTTTGCAGCACAGATTCTGGTTGAATGACCCCCGAAACACCCATACAGTGGAACCCCCCCACAAGTGACCCCATTTTGCAAACTACACCCTTCAGGGAATTCATCAAGGGGTATAGTGTACATTTCAAACCCCCAGGGGTTTCACCAATTTTGATACAACTGAGCTGTGAAAATGAAAAATTATTTTTTTTCATTTTCACTGCCCAGTTGTACCACAATTGGTGAAACCCCTGGGGGTTTGAAATGTACACTATACCCCTAGATGAATTCCCTGAAGGGTGTAGTTTGCAAAATGGGGTCACTTGTGGGGGGGTTCCTAACTTTTAGCATCTTATGGTGCCTAGAAACCTACATGGTGCCTAAAAAATAATCTCATAAAAAGGAGGCTCCAAAATCAAGTAGGTGCTCCTTCTATTATGAAGCCTGTGGTTTGGTCACCGTGCACACTAGGGCCACATATAGGATATTTATGAAAACCAAAGAATTGGGGGAATCAATTTTTAGTCACATTTCTCTAGTAAAATCTGCTGTGTTCCTTAGAAAAATGTATTAAAATTGAAAATCTGCAAAAAAAATGAAATTTTGAAATTTCACCTACACTTTGTTTTAATTCCTGTGAAACACCTAAAGGGTTAACAAACTTCCAAAATGCTGTTTTGAATACTGTGAGGGGTGCAGTTTTTGAAATGGCATCATTTATGGGGGTGTCTCACATACAAGTCCCTCAAAGTCACATCAGAACTGAACTGGTCCCTAAAAAAATCAGTGTTTGAAATTTTCTTGAAAATTTGAGAATTTGCTATTCATATTTTAAGCCTCCTAGTGTCCAAAAAAATGAAAATGAGGTTGAAATAATGATGGCAACATAAAGTATACATATGGTCTATGTTAGTTATTAACTATTTTGAGTGGTAAGATTATTTGTCTCACAAGCAGAAAATTTAACATTTTGCAAATCGCAAAATATTCCATTTTTTTACGACATTTTGGTATTTTTCACAAAAAAACACAGACTGTATCGACGAAAATTTACCACTAACTTGAAGTACAATGTGTCACGAGAAAACAATCTCAAAATCACTGGGATAAGTAAAAGCAAAAAAAAGTTATCCCCACTTAAGTGATACATGTCAGATTTGAAAAAAAGGGCTCTGTCAGGAACGCAAAAACTGGCTCTGTCAGGAAGGGGTTAAAATCCCGACAGGGTCAAAATCCCAACATTTAAAATCCCGACAGGGTCAAAATCCCGACATATAGAATGCACAGGTGAAACAGTCTACATGACTTTCGGTCGACAGGTGCGAGGTCGACATGGGTTTTTCACTGTTTTTTGACCCGAATGTGGACACCGTTGGAAGTGAACCGCAGCCCCTCGCATCGCTCGCTTCGCTCGCAATGCTTCGGACACGGTGCCTCGCTGCGCTCGGCACACTATTTTATTCTCCCACCACGTCCTAGTGGATGGTAGGGCATGAAATACCGCCTGTCGGCACATGTCGGTTCAAAAAAAGTGAAAAAACCCATGTCGACCTCGCACCTGTTCAATGAAAGTCAGGTAGACTGTTTCACCTGTACATTCTATATGTCGGGATTTTGACCCTGTTGGGATTTTAAATGTCGGGATTTTGTCCATGTCGGGATTTTGTCCTTGTCGGTATTTTGACCCATTCGGGATTTTGACTGCATCCTGTCCCTGATATTTTCCTACACCAGGTCAGACCATAAACCTGTATGTTACTCAAGTATTTTTGTGTTCTCTTATTTTATTAATGGTTATGTAATGTCTATCACACAGTTACACTGGGAAAATTGTTTTATCGGACAGTGGGCATAATATTGCTTTAGTCTGCAGATACTTTCCTATGAAATGACCTCTCTGTTCCTTACCTGTGATTCGCCCGTTGTGTTCTGTCAGCTCATGGATCTTACTCCACCCATCGTCTACTTTCTGGTATATTTGCACAAAGTGGTTATTAAGGCTGATGGCAATTTCTATACACATAGCAAACAAACAAAAACACAAACAGATATACAGTTGAGTTCACCCAAACAAAAATAAAACTTTTTAAAAAGACATACACATGTCACGTATATAGTACAGAAAGTATGATCTACTGCATGTAGGCACTACACCTGCCACAGGAGCTGGAAATATTTCCAGTAACCTGAAAATAAAGTTGATCAGGGGACATAGGGGATTATTCAGACCTGATCACATGGCTACGAATTTGCAGCACAAGCGATTATCGATAGACTGCGCATAGTTATGGATTGAAGTGCGTAAGGCTGTCCTGATTAAAGCCTGTGTTTGTGGGTGGTAACTGGTCATATTCTGGGTGTGTCACTAAAAGGGGAAGTCATATGATGTCAGATCGGGACCCAAACTGGCTGCTTCTATCGCAGCTGCTGAGTAACTCTTGGGATGCACAGACTGCACACACTGGAGAAATCATCCGATGGTGAGTGGCTTGCAAATGGATTTGCAGCTAATCGAAGACATACGAGGTCACATGGGGCTACACATGTAGGGACCATGCTGAGCATTCTGAGTAATGCTAGATCACTGAGCGATCTGTCAGTGCTAGTGTTCTCCGCTGAGATTGCTTATAAAATGCCTGGGGATTGCTACGTGTGTAGGCCCAATAAGTCAGAAGCAGTAAAAAAGCACCCGCAATAGGGGCTGCTGTAAGTGTCAATGATGATGCGACCGATGGTGGTTTCTAAGAATGGACCAATTGGTATTACTGCTTGTATGGATGCTAAAAAATAGATATCTCAGTTTCTTATATACAATAAAATAAGTGTGTAGCTGTGAAATGTGCTACTCTGCTTGTACTATACCTAACCTTTAACCTCTGTGTCTGCACTTCCTGTAATTGGGAAGCTGCAATCTCTATATATGTCTGTCTCCAAAGACCTAACTCTAAAGATACCCTTCACATGTTGGCTTAATTCAGCAGTTCATTTAACTCCTGAAAGAAGTTCCATATCTGCAACAGCAAAAGCTACAGTAGGCCAGGCTTGCCTACCCTCCCGGAATTGCCGGGAGGCTCACGAAAATTGGGTCCCCCTCCCAGCCCCCCGGGAAGGTGGGCAATCCTCCCGCATTGGCCAGGCAGCCCTCGCACACCCCTTCCCTGCTGCACAAAATTAATGTTTTCGTGGGGGTGGGGCTAAAATGACATAAATTGCGTCATTTTTGCCCCTCCCCCAATTTGCAGACCCGCGAATTACGTTATTTGACTGTCATGGGGGCAGGGCTTGCTGATGCCTGCCCATCCCGCCCCCCTGACATGCTGCTGTCGGGTCTCCTCTCCGGGCTTCTCCCAGAGAGAGGAGAAAAAAAAAAGTCGGCAAGTATGCAGTAGGCACAAATTGAGTTTTGTATCCTCACCTGTCTCACTCCCAACAGCTAAACCCCCCCCCCCCTCAGCGCGGGACACTGCCGGCCATGGGAGGGACGCAGAAACATCCCCGAAAATCGGGACGTTCCCGCGGTAATTGGACTGTTGGGAGGTACAGTTTTGGCCATCACACCTTCATGCCAGAAAACTTTTGGCAGCACTTCACAGTCAAGCCCTTCTGTACACCCAGCAGGCCTCCGGACATTGGACAAAGATTGTAATATTACACTAACTAAGTGCCTATATGTAGGGGCCCACACTGACTGCCAGGCAGTGGATATCTTGCTGCTGGAACAGTTTGGCTCAATGGATCTGCTAATACTAGACCATTATATCGTCTAATGTGTACGGGACTAAACATTGTCTTGGATTGAATTCATATCTCTCAAAGGCCAACCTCCTCTGCACTCTTCATGACAGTTTGCCTACACTCATCACACACATCCTTTTCTCACACAACACATTGGACCCTCTTCCTTAACTCTTTCCATACCAACCCTGCAGACTGCACTGTCTAGGGTAATTAGTGATTTTGGTACTGCTACATTTAATGCCCGTTATTCACTTATAATTCTCCTGGATATCTGTGTCACAATTGACACTATTATTAATACTACTCTACTCATATATAGTTCTGCCCTCTGTCTTTAGGACAATGATCCTGATTCAGACCCGTACTCAATTTTTGAAATTAGCAGAATGCAATGGCGAGTGCACAAGCACTTAAACTACGATTGCCTGTCAATCACAGCTTAAGTTTAGATGGGGCGGCAACAGTCAGGGAGCTGCCTGCCAGTCATGTGCGAGCACTTCGCTGTGTAGCAAAGCACCTGCACAATAGTGATGTGTCTACAAATTGTCACAGGCACAATGTGGGGCGCCCCTACAGACAATCAATGGAGGTAGCAGTTTTGCAAAAATGTGGATTTAAGTACTGCAGCTGCCTCAAGCCCCAGCATGAGCATTACATTATTATTATTTATTCATATGATGAAGTATCTGCAACAACATAGTCCAGAGGTTAACAATACAGCTGAATGTCAATACATAAGATAACAACTAAACAATACACAACCAAATGCAGGGTGGAGTTACTTGGTCAAGTGCGAGCAAGAGTAGATCGACTGATTATGGCTAGTGAAAGCAAGTCATTCGGGTGGTTATGATGATCGTGCTTAACAAGTTTCAATGGAAAATGATATGCCGCTTCTACGGAAGCATTTAAGAAGCTGCCTGTCCTCGCACAGAGAAACATGATAAGCAGCATCAAAACCACCCAGAGGACATCACATCTGGTTCCGGCTGATAGCTCTACAGTGTCCAGATAGACAGTCAATAGCGCAACGTGGTCAATAGCGCAACGTGGTCAAAAGGTCGACGTGGTCAAACGGTCAACATGAAATAGGTCAACATGGTCTAAAAGTCAACGTGATTAAAAGGTCGACATGAAAAAAATCAACACATGAAAAGGTCAACGTATTTTTCGCAATTGGGTCTACTGTATTGCAAGCTTGCCATGTTTGCACTGCACAATTCCATTTTTATTTCATATAGTAACCCTTTGAGTGCCTAGTAAATTTGGCAAAATAGGTGTGAAAATTGCATAGCAAACATTTGTAGTCATCATAATGACCTGTAATGTTTACCTTATATAGGAAAAATGATCTATATTTACACATTTGTTATTTGAATTTATATAACAAATGTGAGCAATGCTTGGATTCTTAGCAGACACTTTGGAACATCTCTCACAGAGATGTCGGCACTCAAATGGTTAATTCAGGTGATGCACTTTTCATATATTGTTGGGTATATCCCCATACATTATGTATGTATGTATGTATGTATTTATATGTAAATGTAGAATAGTTTAGGACTGCTCATTTTTATCAACTATGTTTGAGCTCTCAGTCACTGGAATACCCCTTCCCTCTGTCACTCTCTCCCTCTTTCCAGTGTCCAGCTACATAGTCAATTGATTGGCGATGCTATGTAGAGAAACCAGATATGGTTTAACTGGAAATGGGTAAGGTTTGAGTGGTACTGACTGGGCACAGCATTGGAGAGTCAGGGTGTGGCTTTTTAAAATGTACAGTATGTTATGCTATACTTACGAGTCCTATCTTTGTTCCAGGCATGACAAGATATGGGATCTGTCCCAAAACTGTATAAAGACATCACACTGAACCTATCACAAACAAAAAGATAAACATTATACCTGAATTATATATAATAATGAGGGAGATCCATCATTTGATATATGTAATAATGCCATTGTTTAGCTAAAGAAATCCTGCAATGAGAGACACATATTATATTAATCATTTCTGCATGAAGATGGGGCGGGGGTCATTGTGCAGAAATGTATTGGCCTGTACCTTCTTATCATGCAGGACTATGAGCTTTTAGCGTCTTAAAAATCATTCTTTTTCCCTATTATATAATTCTAAAGATTATTAATACCCCTTTCAGACAGAAAACAAAATTGCTGGGTGAAGCAGTTCCACACGGTAATTTTGTGAATAACACGGGTCCTTTTTCTGTGTGAAAGGGCACACACATGTCATAAATCCCATGTCTCCGACCCTAGAATTGACCAGGCTCGAGGACACAGGATATATGACTAGGGAGGCCAATCCCGGGATTTAGGCCTAAAACCGTTCAATCCCGGGATTTCGGGATTAGTATCCCAGTGCTAAATGTACTTTTTTTTTCAAAGCCGGGCAGCGCTGAGCACTTTAGAATGGCTCAGATGCTGCCCGGCTGTCTGCTCCGTACCCCCCGGTGGCCGATTGGTCCGCTCTCCGCTGTGTGCAGGTGCTCTGTGATGACAGGCATGACCGCGCCCAGGCTGCGTAGCGTGACCCCTGACAATACCATGCTGCGCAGCCCGTCCGCCGCCATGCCTGTCAGTGCACTAAATTCAGCACAAGCACACAATCGCTCAGCCGCCCGCCCCGCCGCTGGATGGATGGAGGAACATCGCTCCTGCTGCTGCCTGTCACCACTACCTCTGTAAGTGACAGCGCAGGGCAGGGGGATGGGGAAGAGTGGCGGGCGGGCAGGCGGGGCGAAGTAAGAGGGCATTAATATTGATATTTGGGGGGCGGGTCATTTTTTGTTTTTTTTATTAGGTAGGCCAATCCCGGGATTCCCGGGATTGAGCATTTTTCAATCCCGAATCCCGGGATTGAAAAAATGCCCCGGGATTGGCCTCCCTATATATGACCCGGGTTGACCCTTTCACACCCGATCATTTTTTAATCTGTGTGGAGGGGGGTCAGGCTGCTCCCGGCAAAATGACACGGCATTTGAAATGCCGTGTATTTGCTGGGATTTTCAGACTTTTCTGTCTGAAAGGGGTATCTGTCAGAAAAATCCCAAAAACCCAGTTATTTCCCAGATACAAAAACCCGGGTAAGACTCAGCTAAAAGGGTACTTGTGTAATTTCACGGCGCCCGATATATCGGATGAGATATTGGGCGATACATTGATGCGAGCCGAAGCAATTTTTTACCTGTTCATAACCCCACTAACCACTATGCATGGAGTTCATTTTATATAGTGTGGCGAGCGCAGTAATCCACGTCCGCTCGCCACGCTTCGGGCTCGGTGGCTCGCCACACTATATAACATCAACTCCATGCGTAGTGGATAGTGGGGTTATGAACAGGTCAAAAATTGCTTCGGATAGCATCGATATATCAGCCGATATCGCATCTGATATATCGGCCGATACAGCATCCAATATATTGGGTGCCGTGAAACTACACAAGTACCGCTAAAAGCTCTGACCCCCTTTCACACAGCATGAAAAACCCGGGTATTTCCTGTGTCGACCCCTTTCACACAGAAGCCAGATTTTTCTTGCAATATACTGTGTGTTATTAGAAAAGGACAGTTTTAAAGGGACACCGAGATGAGGTCATGAAAAGTGGGTGGTGACTGCTCACTGCATTGCATTAACCATGGCATGACACAAGGATATGTTGTGAAAAATGTTATTGTTTTTATATAGTGCATGATACTTTACTTCACATGGCTGTCAGTATATTTGCAATATTTGAGTACACTGTGGCATCTTTGACTGTCCCAGTCATCTGTTTGCAGATCTCCTCCTCTCTAACTGCCAGTAGCTCTCACCTCTTGCTCCTGCCAGTGGGCCATGCTGTCCTTTCTGCAGCTTCCTAATGACCTCAGAGGCCAGCCCCAGTGCAATACCCTCCCAGCCAATCAGAGAGGCCCATCCTCACAACCAATCAGCCAGCACCCCACCAGGAGAGCCAATCAGTGCCTAACAATTTGTAATAAGTCTGAGGGGTGGAGGACACCAGTAGCCAACAGTAACTTATTTGGGCTGGGCCTGTGCGGGGGTGTGGGAGGGGCAAGCACAGGACCTCACCTCTCCTGATCTGCAGCCCCAGGACTGATCCTCTTCCTCCAAGTCACGGCACTGCTCACCCCGCACAGGGTCTCACCCCTTCTTGCCAGACTGATTCACCTTTTCCCCCATCGTTAAGTGGCCACACACATCCCTATTACCTCGGTGCTGTGGGCCCGTCTGTTGTTTCCTGTATCCATTTCCTGGTTACTGCTGCTACATCCCGAGATGGCAAGTAACCTGGGGTAGCAGCACAGTACATGAAGGAGGGGGTGCCGAGTATGTGGTATATATTCTGCAGATTATTAGTAACTTTGTCGCTAGAGGAAAATGGGGGTTATTCAGACCTGATCACTTTTGTGTGAATTTGCAAAACATTTAATTAATGAACGTCTGCGCATGGTCAAACAGTGACAATAATCAGCAATTGCTTTTTTGCAGTCCAATCACAACATTACTGCCAGGAAGCCTCCAATTGGGGGTGGTAACTAGCCATTTTGTTTAAGTAACGCGTGAACAGAAAAGGTGTCTTTGGCGCTAGGAATTATACTGGTGTAACGTGTCACCTTGCTGCACCAATTTTGTGCACAAGAGAAAAAAGAAGCGCGGGGTGCTCAAAGGCACACACAGCTATTAATTAAAAATGTATTAAATGAACAAACACACATAAAACATTACATATAATAAAAAGTATACATACACTTAATACATATACCAATTGGATTTGTTAATTTCCAGAAGATCACTTATTTTGATCAAATAGTATTTTTGTTCCCTTCAAGGTTACAGTGAAATGTCAATTCAAAAGCCGGTTTACAGCTCAGCTTTTATGGGCCCTACACACATAGCGATGTGTGTAGGGCGACCTAGCTATGCTAGGTCGGGCTGTGCTGTGCCGCTATCGCGTAGCACACAGAGCTGACAGCCCACACACAGAGTGAGCTGTCAGCTCTGTGTGCTAAGCGAGCAGACAGCGCCACTGTTCTCCGGTGGGAGAACCCTGCCGATGCCGAGATTGATGGACACTGTCCATCAATCTCGGCCAGCGATAAAGACGCGCGGGGACGCACACTGCTGCCGATATAGCCCCCACACATACACCGATGTGAGGGCATTTGCTAAGCGACTTTGCCAAACTAAGCAAAATCGCTTAGAAAATGCTTTAATATCGGCATGTGTGGCCGTATAAGTCTTGTTATAGGGTAAATGTATTTCCAAAACTTGAGGCCATCTGGTATCGGAATAAATATTTTGCCAAACACATGGATTGCAACAATGTCTCTGTGTATAGTTACAAAGTACTTATATTGCCTCCAATAATTTGAGTGTGAGGCCAATTGTTGCTCGGCAGCAGTGTCCGCTGTAATGATGACAGGCAGCTCCTGTGCCACCGCAGACCTCACGGCTCAGTGCATTGATCACTGCATTGAGCTGTGCGGTGGCACAGGAACTGCCTGTCATCATTACAGCGGACACTTTTTTCATTTTCTTTAAGTGTCAGAAAAAAACTCAGGTTTGCTCAGATGTTTTCAGGAAGGTTCTGTGAGTTCTAGAAGTCATGCTGAGGCAATCTTCCATTTGTAGTATAAAATGTAGGAGATATATGGAGACAGTTGTGTGTTCTCTCCCACTGACTGAGAGACCTGCAACATGCTAAGACCTGTGTCAGAACCAGCCGGGTTTGTTATGACTTGAGTGGAAATATCTTTGGAATCCTAAAATTTCCCCAGAGTTATTCCTGCCATATGAACTATTTATACTGCTCACTCTACATAAACCTTGCAGAACCTGGTCAATATTATGGTTTATTCACATTTCGTTATAAAGCAGGATTTTATGTTTCTAAAGCAAATGTAATTTACATAAAACAAAAAGCCCACAGTGTATGTCTGAGTGAGTAATGTGATACGTGTGGGTACATCTTATCTGCCATTAACACTCCACATTACAGACATCCATGTGTACCAGTGTTTTACACGCTGTTGGGAAACGATGTTCTTACAGGTAATTTGCAAGTACAATGTAAATATACAACTTCCAGGAAGGAAGGGTTATAAACATTCCAAAAACATCAGGAGCCAAATCTGTTTCCATTACACTATTAGTAGATCTGACGAATCTGTACTGTGCCCTTTATTAACATATGATGTCAGCATTCATCTATCTCTTTACAGGGGCCGAATGACAGTTGCACTTAAGGCAGTTGCATTTGCACTCATACTACATGCATGCAGCTACGGGCCTGATTCTAAGTCGAAGCTGCAGCATCTGTGTGTGTGTGTGTGTGTGTGTGTGTGTGTGTGTGTGTGTGTATATATTTGGCATGTGGAGCGTGCGACCCTGCAGTTATTATTTTTGTAACTTTAAAATATTTGCCAGCTTTTTACACCCCTTTTTAGACCACACCTACCCACCTACCCTGTATGTCTCTCTAAACCTTATGGTAGTTACAATTTATACCTCTGAATATGGACTACAATGTGCCCGACTCTATGAGGAAAATGTTGTATTTCACATCGGATGTTGCTATGGTCAACCAATCAGATACTATATATTATCTTCTAGAAGGTGCTAAATAAATAAGAAGTAGATTCTGATTGGCTGCCCATAGAAACATAGAATTTGACAGCAGATAAGAACCACTAGGCCCATCTAGTCTGCCCCTTTTTTAAACAGTTACCTCAAACCATATTTGTTCCTTATTTCTTTGTAAGGATATCAATATGCCTATCTTCAAGCATGTTTAAATTGTACTACTGTATTTGCGTCTACCACCTCTTATGGTAGGCTATTCCACTTATCTACTACTCTTTCTGTGAAGTAATTCTTCCTCAGATTTCCCCTGAATCTTCCTCCCTCTAGTTTCAGTGCACGTCCTCTTGTTCTCCTGCTCCTCTTCCTGTGAAGAATGTCTCCCACCTGTACCTTGTTAAAGCCCTTGATATATTTGAAAGTTTCTATCCCATGTGAAATACAACTCTCATCTTAGTAAATGTCCCCTTATGTCTCTTTACACAACTACTGCAAATGAAAAGCCTTCAACACTTCAATAACATGCTCATAAGATGGACCGTCTCTGTGTATCGGATAAAGGTCGATTTCCGGGGCCCTTCCGGCCAATCTCGGAGGATAGGCAACCCTGGTTTATATATGCTTAGGTGCCCCCCCTGCACTAGGTAGTTGTTACATGTTACAGGCTGTATTTGAAAAATTACAGTTAAAAGCTGATTGGTTGGTATTTTATCTCTTTCACAATTTAATCTCATGCCAATCTCTGATAAATAGCCTCCTTAATATTTTGGTAAATGGGCCTACATGAACGTAAACACAATTTATAGTTGTATATACTGTACATATTTGCAAACATCTTATACAACAGGGTGATTTAGACAGGCCTATTCTTGACCTAAACAGGCCCCTTATTACACCCCTACTACAATCTCTTCCTCTAGCCACAATAATCATAGTATGATTTTAAATAGCCTTCATTTTCTTTCTCACACTATTGCTATTTTCTGACTGCTGAAAACCATGTATTCAAGCTAATCAATCCCAATTGAATTTATACATCCCGGAACATAGTATGCTACAGTATGTGATCTGGACATCTTTGAGCATTAGCTTATATGCTACAATTACCTGGTGCAACGGGTGAGCTGGATGTCTCTGTGGCTGATGCTGGCTTCTAAATGCACCTTTCGCACTCTGCACAGGGTGGGGATATGCAGCTATTTCACACTGCCTGGAGCCCTTAGATGAGCACAGGTATGCTGGAGGTGGAGTTACTGGCAAACAAAACAGATGAAAAGGAAAAATACTTTTTTTTTTTTACTTCAGGATCAACTTAGGTAATCGATTTGTTTTCTACAGACAATTTTGCACGTATGATAACTTAGTGCTATACCATCATTGTACTATACCACCTTAATCTTTGTTCAATAGGCTTCCCATGATTTGCATAGATAAGCTAATTTCAGCAAGACTTGGCAAATCAGAATCAGCTTTATTGGCCAGGAATACTTGCGTATACAGTACTAGGAATTTTTTGTGGTAACAATGCAGCATCATGCAGGGAACACAAGGGGGGGGGGGGGGGAGAGATCAGAGGCATAAAATACATCACATACATTTCATGCATATAGAACAATTGCACGTTAGAGAGTGGCACGTTCAGTATTGTTCAGTTGGTTTACAGCTATTGGGAAGAAGCTTTTAATAGTTCTTGTTGACTTTGCTGGGATGGACCTGTAGTGTGCAACTTGTCCACCGAGATCTTTCCTGCGCGCTTCTTAACCCTGGCTAGGTATAGGTCTTGGACAGCGGGAAGGTCAGCCTCAATGATCTTTACTGCCATCCTCACTACCCTTGCAGCCTTCGCCTGTCATTCTCGTTTGATCCTCCCTACCAGATTGTAATTGAGGAGCATAGGATAGACTCTGCGGTACTTGTGTATTTTGGCGGCGCCCCCGATGTCCGTCGTACGACGGACAGATCGCATCGCATCGCATGCCATGCACCCGATGGCATACGATGCGATGCGACGCGATGCGACGCGATTTTGACCCCTTATACGACCAAAAATCGTATAAGCACCCTAAAGGGTGCTTTTGAGCACCCAAATGGGTGCTTACAATGTTAAATGCACCCCCACGCCACCCCCCCACTATAAACGTGAACCCGAAGCGTGGCGAGCGCAGCGAGCCCGCGAGGGGCATCGGTACGCGTCCTACGACCTTTTCATACCCCCACTATCCACGTCGGCGTGGAGTTGAGAATAGAATAGTGTGGCGAGCGCAGCGAGCCACCGAGCCCGAAGCGTGGCGAGCGCAGCGAGCCCCGCGAGGGGACGCGGATACCTTCACAGGTAAACGCGTCCCTTCGCGGGCTTCACAGGTATCCGTGTCCCCTCGTGGGGCTCGCTGCGCTCGCCACGCTTCGGGCTCGGTGGCTCGCTGCGCTCGCCACACTATTCTATTCTCAACTCCACGCCGACGTGGATAGTGGGGGTATGAAAAGGTCGTAGGACGCGTACCGCCGCCCCTCGCGGGCTCGCTGCGCTCGCCACGCTTCGGGTTCACGTTTATAGTGGGGGGGGGGTGGCGTGGGGGTGCATTTAACATTGTAAGCACCCAATTGGGTGCTTAACATTATATAAGCACCCATTAGGGTGCTTATACAATGTTTAATCGCATCGCATCGTATGGCATTGTATGCCATGTACAATGGCATACAATTTCAAAATTGTATGCCATCGTGCACTATCGTACGATATCGCGTCGCATCGCATACCATCGTATACGTTATGGTATGCGATGCGATGGGCGCCGCCAAAATACACAAGT